>NW_006922077.1:1833730-1834334 GCF_000298275.1 Orycteropus afer afer | reverse complement strand
AGGTTACCACCCTTATCCCAATAACCACCTTTCACACCTCTGGACCACCTTGATAAGGGGAGTTTCCTTGTGGCATGGTTTGCATCCAATATATACCAATGTTCTGGCAAAGTTCTCTATCTTGCTCTGGATCTTGCATCTGGGTCATCATCATCTGACTTCAAGTTCTTGGAACTTGAGCCAGCAGCCTATTGTCTGACATGATTCATCAGCTGCCATAGCCTTTAGAGCCATGAGCCTGTCATCTGACCTGGCAATTTGGGTTCATCAGCTCCTACAACCATGTAAGTCAGGAGAAGCCTCCAGACTCACTGACATTAGCCTTGCCAGCCTTCACAACTGCATGAGCCATTTCCTTGACAGTTTATGAGTTCTCGGAGACAGTGTAGCAAATTTTGGAGCACAAAGACAGGAGGGAGAGTACTGAAGGGAAGAGTAGTTGATGTTAAGGATGATGAGATGAGGGAGTGCCACAACATTTTTGAAAAGTTGGACATTTACCTTTAATCTCCACCTCACAGAAACCTTCATGCTAATCCTCCTAAAAGAAATTAATCATGCACTCTTTTAAGATCTTGTTGTTGTTGTTAAGTGACGTCGAGTC
>NW_006922077.1:1818968-1822389 GCF_000298275.1 Orycteropus afer afer | reverse complement strand
ATCTATATGGGATCAAATTAACAACAGCAACTCCAAAGATTACATAGGAACCTTAGGGGGTAGTGAATTTATGATAATGGGAGAGGAGTAACTCAGAAAAGGAGACTGGGAATGGTTGCACAACTCAAAGAAGGTAATCAGTGTCAATAAATTATACATATAAAAACTGTTGAACTGGTATATGTTTCGCTGTGTATAATCTCAAAAACAATCAAATAAATAAAACTATATGTTAAAAAAGTCCATCAACAATGTCCAAAATTAATAAATCAAGACATAGTATATTATTAGAAATATGGAGGTAAATAATAGAAGAAATAGCTAAAAGTTGACAGCATTTGTCTCTGGGGAATAGCACAAAAGGTTGGGGAGAAGGTAGGGGAATTGCTGTTTTTCATTTTAAGTTTTTGAATATTAAAATGTTAAACTATGTGTGTATATTTTCCACTAATTATATGTATTTTCACTTAAAAAATTAAAATCTTGGAAAAAGATAGCAATAACGATGGCACTACATGAAAAATGTCACGGGCTGTCCCTGAGCTGTAAATGTGGCAGTTGTTTTGTTGGTGAATGTCTTGGTATGTGTGTTTTCACCATAAAAAGTAAAGTAAAAAAAAAAAAAAAAAATCACCTCTTTCTAAATAAGGAAGAAATACATTAAAAAATGGCAGCTAGCAAAAATGGTAGAAAACAAAAACCCAACAATCAAACTCATTGCCATCAAGTCAATTCTGACAATGACCCTCATTGGGATTCCAAGGTGGTAAATCTTTATGGAAGTTGACTGCCCCATCTTCCTTCACAGAGTGGCTGCTGGGTTTGAACTGCCAACCTTCTAGTTAGCAGTCAAATGCCTTAGGCCGCCAGAGCTCCTTAGAAACAAAATCAAATATTCAATAAAAGTACTATACTAGACTCATTTTGAGTTAGGACAAACAGACTCATATTCCTCACTAGTTCCTGAGCAACAGTTTATTACAGCACTGAAATAAAAAACACAACAACAGGTTACACTGTTTTCACTCTATTCTGTTTAATAGGGCAAGGAAATACAATGTATTTTGGAAATACCCTCTTAAAAATAATAAAGATTCATCATCTAAAGGAGTAAGCTTTGGATATCTGGAACATAAACATGTTGGTTGTTTGATGACCCCACATAAATGAGTTTAGGCAAGAAATCTTATTGGTACAAAAAGTCTAGGTTCTACACAAGGATAACTAAGATATTAACAACCAATTTCGGACTTTTGTCTTCTTCACTCTAAGAGCCATCAAACTGGCTTTCTTTAGACAGCCTGGGCTGGTTTGGGCCAAGATCTAGTCAATATATAGTCTGCCAGTGATGTAGGTAAGTAAGATAGAGGGATGAAGAAAAACTGAGCATCCCAACCAGCTGAATACCGAGTGCGGGGATACACGGATGTCAGAGCGTGTTCCATGCAGTCAGTGACCAGGTTCAGATTGGTGCTACATCTCAACAGCCCTTGTTTGGTCATGTTGAAATCTGTCCACAAAAAGAGAAATGGTGGTCAGCAATCTTACTCCTCATATTTTCAAGATCCTGCTGCACAGAGTCACAGAAATCTGTTATTTGTTGCCATTAAGTAAATTCTGACTCATGGTGACACCACATGCGCAGACTAAAACTGTTCCCTGGGGTTTTCAAGGCTGTGACCTTTTGGAAGCAGATTTCCAGGCCTCTGTTCTAAAGTGCCTCTGGTTGGGTTCAAACCACAAACATTTTGGCCAATAGTTGCACACTTAACCATTTGTACCACCCAGCAATCCAATCACAGAAATCCAATCAAGTTCAATTTCTACAAAGATTAAGCTAATCAAGACCTGTACTTTCCAACATGATAGCAGCACCTAAAATGTGACTAGTGTGAATGAAAACTAAAATTTTAATTAATTTAAAAAAATCCAGCTACTGGGAAACTTTTAAGTATATTTGAAACAATATGGATATGTGAATCTACTATTTCAATTGTAAATGTTTTTAACATCGTTATTGAAATAAAATTCACGTATCATGAAATTTAGCCATTTAACACTTTTAGTATATTCAAAGTTACACAACCATCATCACAATCTGAATTTAGAACATTTTTATCATCCCCAAAGAAACCCCATAACTCATTAGGAATCATTCTCCATTTCTCTCCAGTTCACACCAGCCCTAAGCAACCACTAGCTACTTTTCATCTCTGTGGTTGACCTTTTCTGGACATATCTATCAATGGAATCATGCAATGTATGATTCTTCATGACAGGCTTCTTTAACTGAGCATAATGTTTTCAAGATTCATCTATGCTATAGCATGTAAAAGCACTTCATTCCTTTTTACTGCCAAGTAATATTTCACTGTATGAACATACCACAATTTGTTTGTCCATTCACCATCTGACAGACATTTAAGTTGTTTACACTGTTTGGCTATTATAATACTGCTACCAACTGTGAATTTTATTAAATCTAAATATAGATCAAGTATTCCCTGTCAAAATTTATCAAAGTATAAAATATATACCAATTTTCAAACACTAGTAGGAAAAAATATAAAACATTAATAAATTTATATTGATACTAACATGTTGAAATGATAGCATTTTAGATATATTAAATAAAACATATTATAAAAATACTGCTTCTTTTTCCTCTTTTAAAGGCTACTACATAATTTATGACTACAAATGCCATTGAATTTCTGATCATTATTCTGCTCCAAAGAAAAATTTATGAACAATTTCAATTCCTTCTAAACTATAGATATGTATCCACAAATGGAAAAAATCCTCTAACAGACAGATCAAAACTTTAGGTGGGGGAGGGCTTAGGATAATGGTCAGCCCTCTGGCATGCTGAGAACTGTGGTTACTTAGCAGGTTATGAATTCTGAGTTGCCCAGGCACTGTTCCATTTCAGCCTTTCCTTGACTCCTATCTCTCCCCTCTAGATGGTTACCCTCTTAGACCTGATGCACTCAGAAGACAAGATTCTACATCAGAATATTCTGTCTGCACATTCCCCTTCTCCCATTCTCTGGACTGCAATATCACCCAAAGCCAGTGACAAGGTCATTGTTACCCACCAGAAGGCCTATATGTGAAATAGAAAAGAGGGCTGCTCCCTTTGGCCTAGGCAAGCTGCTAACAACTTTATGTGAAGAAAAAGCATCTTTTTTACCAGGAAGGATCAGCCCCACCACTTCTACTAAGAGGACTGCCTTACCTCCACCACACAAACTGCCTTCTCCTACAGGTCACCAGAATGATCTTTCTTACTCCCACATGGCTCCTATGGCCTGGACATGAGGTCTAGTCTCTTAGAATGGCCCACCAAATGCCCTAGACAAAATTCCAACTCATAGAAACCCTACAGGACAGAGTAGGGTTTCCAAGGGTGTACTTTTTT
>NW_006922077.1:1804325-1815538 GCF_000298275.1 Orycteropus afer afer | reverse complement strand
AGTTGGGATTTATTTAGTCCACTTCTACATCCTTCCCTTCAAGGCTCAGGGGTCCAGGATTATCTTCTGTGTCTGTGTTAATTGGTTTCCCTTTTCTTTATTGAAGAGGGTCTGTGCAGTCTTTCTGCCTAGGACTTGCCACCATCTTGCTGGCCACCAAAGGTGTACTCTTTACTAAAATAGACTGCCACATCTTTCTCCCACAGAGCAGTTAGCAGGCAAGTACTTCACCACTGCACCACCAGGGCTCCTAGCATGGCTCAAAGGGCCCTGAAAATGTGACCCTTGCCCACTTACCTCTCCCACTTTATATCCTCTGTCCTGTCACAACAAGGAAATAATTCTGAAGGCTGCACTTTAGTCAAGAAGGCCTCTCACAACAGCCCTGACAAACTACTGAGAAGCACTCCTTCTTAAGACCCAGAGGTTCCATGCCCCTAACCATGTAATTCCTCCTTAGTGCTTAGGTGGCCAGGCCCACAGGTGACAAGGCAGGATAGGCTCAACCCAAGTCAGCCTATATGGCCCCTTCCTCAGGTGTAACAGCCATTACCAACCCAAATGTAAGGCCACTGTAAACAACCTAAATGTCCATCAATTCCCTCCTGTGCTGAGAAGGCTTTGTTCTCAGAGGATCTGCCAATCATTCTTCACCAACCTTCTTTTCCCTTCTCATGCAAGGTACAAGGGCACTCATTATCCTTATCAAAAGAAAAAAGCTCACAGGCATCAAAAAAATGTTGTCCGTAGGTCTCCTTGATATCTGCAGGGACTTCCTCCCAGGCTTGCTTCATTTTCTCTAAAGATTGCTGCAGGTCTGTCATCCCGGTTTTAAAGTAGCCAGGTTCAATTATACTGATTTTCACGCCAAAATGTTGAAGTTCACGCCTGAAACAAAACCCTCCAATTAACTCCTATGATTGCAAGATACCACAATTTCAATGCTTTCAAGCAGGAGGAAAAAAAAAAAAAAAAAAAAGGAGGTTATAAAAACACCTTTAATGAATATTTTTAAAAAAATACAGAGGAGACAAAAAAAAGAAAACTTTAAACATTCCTAGGTACAACAATTGGGACAGGATTTAACAAACTACCATAACCATTCAACCTTGCATTCACTCCTTTAACAAATAATTATTAAGTACCTACCACATAGATACTGGAGGCATGAGGAAAACAAAGAATTTTTTTAATTAGCGTTTATTAGAACAAGCACTGTCCTAAGTGTTTTATATGCACAATCTCAGAAGATTAAGATTTGGTTCCCCTAAACACAAAATCATAAAAAACTTACTGGTGTGATAGAGATTGGTCACCCTTAGTCACTGTAATAGTTAAGTTTGTGTGTCAACTTGGCTGGGCCTGGTTGAGTGGCTGGGCAGCTGGATGTAGTTATTCCCCATGGTGAGATTGGTAATTAACTCCATGGTGGACTCTATTGGAGCAGCTGAGTAGCTGTTATGGGTATGTGGTCTGCTGGGCCCATATATAAGAAATAGCTTTGAGAATGGTCTCTAGCTTATGGCATGCCTGAACCTTCCATGTAGCCATGTCATTGTTCAGCAGCCTGCCATGCTCTGCCGATCTTGGGACTTTTAATGGACTTGACTTGATGGTCTGCGTGTGGTTTGGTAATATCAGGACTGTGCCTTTTTACTTGTCAACCTTGGGCTTGTCAGCCTCAGCAGGAGCAGCTGAGTAAAGAAAAGCCTCCAGCTTCAGTGGGCCAGGAGCAGGAAGCAGAGCTGAAGCCCAAAGTTGAGAGGCTTTCACCCATCCCGAGTTCTAGGCTGGCGCTCTGAACTCGGAATTAAGGCCTCCAAATTGTAAGAATAAACTCCTGTTTGTTAAAGCCATCCCATTTGTGGTACATTCTTGTCAGACCAGCACTAAGTAACCAAAACTGGTCTGACAAGAAACTGAACTCATCCCAGCAGCTTAACTTTCAGCCAAGCAACAGACAGGCCTACAAGGTGATTAGTAACACTAAAGGAGTATACATTTCTCAGAACAATCAGCCACATGAGCTCAAAAGAGCAGCTTTTGCTCAGGGATAAAACTCAGAAGGCAAGAAGGGATAAGAAAAGATAAATTACAATGGTAACCACAGGGAGGAAGTAGGAAGAGTCATGCTACATTGTAGGGATTGCAATCACTGTCACAAAACAAAATGTGTATGAACTGTTGAATGGAAAACTAATTTGCTTTAAAAACTTTCACTCAAATCTCATACATAAAAGTTTTTTTTAAAAAAAGAAAGAAATAGAACATCGGTGGCACCCTTGAAGCCACTTGAATGCCATTTCCCAATGGCAACTCCACTCATTTCCATATAGGTAGCCAATATCCAAACTGTAATCTTGATTTTCTTTACATTTTTACTCCCTAAATTTGCATCCATAAACACTATAAAGTAATCTAGTTTGCTTATTTTTGAATTTCATAAAAGTGTTATCAGTAGAAAAAAACACTTGGTTCTCCACCTCCAAAAGCTCACAGTGGATGAGTCTGACAAGTAAACAAATAACTGCAACACAACTTGAAAGTATTATAAAAGAGAGGTATCCAAGAGGCTATGGAAGTGGACAGAAAGATGCAGTCAGATTTTCTGAGGGTGTGAGGGAAGGCTTCAGTGAGGAGAAAACACTGAACATTTCATTGAACCTTGAAAGACAAGCAGTAAATTTCCAAGTAAAGACAGGGAAGAATGGCACACAGGCAGCAGGAAATGCACACAAAGGCCTGTGAAAATTACAATGTGCTCAAAGACTGTGAGATGCCATTAGTAGAATATGCTGGGGGCATTAAAATTACAAGTCATTGGTCATTCCAGAATATTCAGGTCAGTTCAACAAACAGTTCCATCAATGCTTATGGGGAGTTGTGTGTGTGCCAGGTACTGTGTTATCTACACCAAGTGAAGTTAAGATATGGTCCTTGCCCTCAAGGAACTTAGCTTTTGTGTGGAAATAAACAAGTAAAACGATATTGTGCACTACAGTAGAAGTATACCCTGGATGCTCTAGGCACAGTGATGAGGATGCTCCCTAACCTGGGTATTCAGGCAGCTTTGCTGGCAATGAAGCTCAAGCTGATGTCAAAGAGAAACAGATTTGAAATTAAGGTCAGTAAGAAGGCAAAACACAAAGCACCATAACCATCCAAAGCAGTGATTCTCAAAGCAAGGACCTAGATCAGTAGCATCACTCTCATCTGTGAACTTGTTAGAAATGCAAATTATCAGGCTCCAGGCCAGACTTACCAAATCAGCAACTCTGGGAGTGAGACCCAGCAATGTCTTTTAACAAGCCCTCCAAATGATGAGGTATGCCAAAGTCTAAGAGCTACTGTTCCAAGGAAAGGCCTCCCTCATCACACCAAAACCTAAAACTTTCACGGTTTGAGCTTCAGAAAAAGATTCTCCAGATGTCTGTGTATATCAGGGAAAGAGAGAAGTGCTATCCAAGCCAGAAATGACTCTGCTTCCCTGAATGCCACTTCCCCTTGAAGTTTTCTCACTCTAATTCCCACCATATCACAATCTCCATTCTCCTTTAAGAACCAAACCCAAATGTGGGACAAAACTTCCTTTCCCTATTTATCCTTAGCACAACTAAGGCAAACTGGAACTTTCTAAAGGAATTAAATTGTGATTTGAATATCAGAAGGAAATCTCTTTGCTCTTGGCCTGGGAATAAGTTGATGACTCCAACACCAGTCACGGATGGTGGTGGGTGGTGGGAAATCATTGCCAGCAGTCACTTGGAGTAGATAAGAGGTTGGGTGGGCAGGAAGCTAGGTGAGGTGCTTGCCACATGGTAATGACTCATGGCAATTCTCTTGCTTATTTTCCTTTCCCTTCTTAGGCAGATAATGTAAGCATACTGTAATAGAATATACCAGTCATGGTGCCTGCAATATTCACAGCTCATTTCCAAGTGAAACTGCCCCTCATCAGTCCTGCTGAAAGAGTTTGTGTTGCTATATTTTGTACTATGTGAATGCACCCTCTTGTCTACAGCTGATTAGACCAGGGGGGTTCTTGATGGAAGAAGAGATCATCTTAGGGCTAGATGGTGGCTCTGCCCTTTAATAACTATATGACCATGGGAAAATTACTAAACCTCAGTGCCTCAGTGTCCTCAATATGTACAATGATGTCTTCCTCATTAAGTTGTTATGAAAATTACTTACCAAAGTGCCTAACACATATTAAGTGCACAGAAATGTCATGCAAGAGTCAGCTGACCTACACACACAAAAAAAATAATCAACAGATTTCTCTCTCGGGGATCCAATCTAAAAAATATATATAAAAAAGGAAGTAGCTGGTAGAAGGACATGAAGTCCAAATGATGCAAGAAAAAACCAGGAGGTAAAAGCAGCATCATTAGGCATCACAGTAAATTGAAGTTTGCAGAGTAAAGGGAAGGAAGAGGTTAGCTGGAAGCAGATGAACAACCAAAGAGAAAGAAAATCACCACGTAGGGACAATGACAAGGTCACTTTAAGGAGAAAAGAAGGTAAGGCGTTCTCTCTTCAAAAATGAGACCTCATGAAGGATAAATCTTAGAAATTAAAAGTGGGATATGGTGAGAGGAGACAAAACATAGTTTTACACATCCAGGCTGAGACAGGTGAACTTTGCAGAAGAACCTTAACACATTTGAGTCTCAGTTTTCTATGTAAAACAAATTAGTAATAACATCTACATATCAAGATTTGGGGAGTGATGAACTAAGATAATGTAGGTAAAAGTAACTAGCACAATGCCTGAAACATATTCAAGTGCTCAATACTTATTTTTGTTTTAACTTAACAGAGTTACCTCAGAACATCTGAAAAGGCTTCCACTCCATACTTGGAGCTACAGTAGACTCCTCCAAAGAATGCAATTCTTCCCAGGATGCTGGATACATTGACAATCCTTCCCCGTGCCTTTCTAACCAAGGGAAGCATGCTCAAGGTGACTTTGATCAAACCAATTAGATTCACTTCAAGGATATTCACATAGGTCTTAATCTGCAGCCACTCACTGCAGCCAGTCGGGTAAATAATGCCGGCATTGTTGACCAGGCCCCAGAGTCCTAAAAGAATGAAAATCAAATCAAGAGTTCAGTTTCAAACAAAATGGAACACTGTTCACTCTGACCAATCTTCCTGCTGAAAACAACTAAAACTGCTAAACAAAATATATTTTTAATCTTTTAAAATCTATCTGTAAGTTAGTAAGAAAATTAAAACATAGAAAAAGCTGAAGTCAAAAACTAAGGGAAGGCAGGAGACAGAGGGTACATGGAAATTCAAGGAAATCTGCCAACTTGAACTTCAGTAGTTATAGCCTCACAAAGAAGACATTCTCTTTATTAAACTGGGTTCTCAAATAGTTACACTATCAGTCTAAGGGTGAACTACACATAATATCTCCTTCAAAAGGGCTGAAAGTAAAATTGTCTGGCGAGAGATGGCAGCAGCAGAGGCAGCAGAACGAGGAGACGATGAGAAAGCTGAGTGCCTTTGGGTAGGAGGTTTGTTGGTGGAGAGAGTGCCCCCAGGCCTTGGCAGCGCTAAGCCCATTGACCCATGGAAGGAGAGAGCTGAGTGTCTTTGGGAAGGAGCTTGCTGGTGAAGTAGAGTGCCTTTACCTCTACAGGAGGTAAAGAGCTTTTTAACATTTGGCTGAGCATGGCAGAAGCTGAGGGGTTATGGAGTCAAGAGGCTGATGGCCAGGAAGAGGCAGACCTGCAGGCAGATGGTTCATAGAGGCTGAAAGTAGGCCACTGAGGCCTAAATAAAGTAGCATCACCTGTGGCTTCAGCTGCTCCAGACATAGTTATCAATGGTAAGAAAATACAGCAGACTAAAGAGACTGATACTCAATGACTGATCTTGCAAATGATTTTTTCTCTATCCCAATATTGGAAAACAGCCAGCCAGTTTGCTTTCAGATGAGAATTCCAATTTACTTTCACTGTACTGCCACAGAGTTACTTGAATTCACTGAATTACTATTACAGTTTGGTTAGAAGAGATTTGAACTTAGTACAGATCTGAAGTGTAATGATACATGATATTGACAATACTATCAAACACCAAAGAACACCCTAGGGTTGATCTAAATATAGTGGTAGCCCACATGACCAACAGAGGCTGGTTAACAAATCCAGCAAAAATCCAGGCCCTGCCGAAATGGTGAAATTCTTAGAATAACTTGGGCAGGAGCCACCCATGAGATTCTGCAGGCAACCAAGGATAAGGTGCTTTCGCTACATACCCCCAAGACCAAAAAACCAAACTCACTGCCGTCAAGTCGGATCCGACTCATAGCAACCCCTCCTTGGGTTTCCAAGGTGGTATCACTATGGAAGTAGATTGCTCAACCTTCCTTCCAAGGAATGGCTAATGAGTTTGAACTGCCAAGCTTCTGGTTAGCAGTCAAATGCCTTAGGCACTATGCCACCAGAGCTCCTCTAGACTAAGCAGGAACTTGAAAATTTAGATAGTAACTTTAGGGAGCAGTGAATTTATGTTAATGAGGAACAACTCAGAAAAGAGGGTAAGAATGGTTGCATAACTCAAAGAACATAATCAGTGTCATTAAGTGGTACATGTAGAAGCTGTTTAATTGGAATATATTTTCCTGTAAGACATGTCCTACACTGATAATGCCTCATTAACATAAAAAAGAAAGTAAATGAAAAGACTAAGCAGGAAGCCCAATGTTTGTTTGGTCTATTCAGATTTTGGAGAATGCATATTCCACATCTAGGAGAAAACCACCTGGAACAAAATTGCATTCAAATGGGGGCCAGAGCAGGTAGTCTCACTCTCCCTGCCTTTAGGCCTTTACCATCCATTTCAGACATGATCTTGGAGGGTTTGACATACATGTTTATGCATACTAGTCTTATGGCAAAAAACTTGAAATTGTGGCCCTATGGTGACCATTTGGGATGCTGAACTAGAAAGTTTCCAGAGTTGCAGTACAATACACACCATCTGAAAGGCCATTACTCACCTGCTATTGGGCAATGGTTGAGACTGCTTCAATGACAGGACATAAAATCATCATGAGACATACAATACCCATAATATCTTATGTGATGTCAGAGAAACACTCTATTAAGGCAGATGGTGTCCAAAACAGTTTCCTAACAAAATGGAAATATATACATACAAGAACAAGCTACTGGGGAATGCAAGAAGGCACCTACCCTATGCACAAGCAAGAAGCTTTCCCATAGGTTCTACCCTAGAACCACCTGAGAAGCTGCCAGAGTCCACTGCCACGTAGACAGTACCCTATAAACAACTTTCTGCTGACAAGAAGGTGCCTGGTTTACAGATGGCAGTTCTAGGGTACATGGACATTTGATGTGGAAAGCTGCTGCATTAAGACAGGCAGATGGAAAGACTCTAATTGTAGAAGGTAAGAACAGGTAGGTTCAATGGGCTGAGCTACATGCTGTCTTATTAGCCATGATGGAAGAACTGGGCAGTAGCAAGAGCAAGGAAATTATCTTCTCTCAATTAAATTTTATCAGAGGCCAGAGAGGATGAGGCTGAGAGGACTTTTGGAGAATGTGACAAGATCAAATGGATACCTGCAACAGACCTGAATAATTGGTGTTTTGGTTACCTCTAGTGCTTCTCTAATAGAAAATAACACAGGTGGAATGCCTTTAACAAACAGGAGTTTATTCTCTTGTACTTTTGGAGGCCAGAAGTCCAAGTTCAAAGTGCCAACTCCAGGGGCTGGGTGAAAGTCCCTTGACCTTGGGCTGCAGCTCTGCCTCTTGCTCCCAGCCCACTGAAGCTGGAGGTGTCTCTTCACTCAGGCAGCTGCTGGCTGCTGAGGCTGACAAGCCCAAGGTCAACAAATAAAAAATAGTATTACCAAACAACATGGCAAGCCACTAGTTCAAGTCCAGAGACAGTTCAAAGACTGGCAGGAAACATGGCAGGCTGTTAATGAAGACTCGGCTACCTACAAGGTCCAAATGTGCCAAAAAGCTGCTGAGACCTTTCTCAAAACTTCTTATATAATGGAAGCAGACCACATCCCTAAGGCAGCTACTTAGCTGCTCTAGTAGATTCCACCATGGAGGTGATTACCAATCTCATCATGGGGAATAACTATACCCAGCTGCCCAGCCACTTAAAACCAGGCCCAGCCAAGTTGACACATAAACTTAACCAGCACAGTTGGTACCTAACCTCACCCTGAGGCCTCTGCCCTCAAACTCAATTAAACTCACTGCCCATCAAATTGATTGTAACTCATAATGACCATACAGGACAGAATAGAAATGCACCACAGGGTTTCCTAGGCTGAAATTTTTATGGAAGCAGGCTGTCACAATTTTCTTCCACAGAGTGGCTGGTGGGTTCGAGCTTTGGATCTCTGGGTTAGCAGCCAAGTGCTTTAACTACTGTATCACCAGGGTTCCCTCTCTTTGCATTACGAAGGACTAATTGATAATGACTATTCAGTTCTGATAAAATGAATGTGAGATTAATCCTTTATGTGTGAAAGAGCCAATGGCTAGAAGAGCCAGGGGTTCGCCTGAAGTGCAGTGAATTACTTAATATTGCCCTTCAATCCTTAGTCTTTGTGAGTCCCACCAAATGACTGGGTGAGTGTGATAGTTGGAGCTATGTGTCAACTTGACTGGACCATAATTCTGTGTGGTTTAAGCAGTTGTGATGGGATTGGATGTATATGTTTTGAACAGTCAGTCTGCTGAAAGGGAGTTTCCCTAGGGGTGTGGTCTGCTTCCAATATATTTATGAACATCCTGGGAAAAGAGACACTCTTCTGTGGATCGGGATCCTATTGTGCTGCCTACAACTGTCTGTGAGCAAACAATCCACCATTCGGCCTGGTGATCTTGGATTCATCATTCATTGGAGTCAACAGCCAGTATACTGCCTGCCAACCTTGAGTTCGTCAGCCCCTGCAGCTGCATGAGTCGGGAAAAGCCTCCAGCTTGATGTTTGATCCAAGAACTTGGGACTTGCCAGCTTCTATAACTGTGTGAGCCATTTTCCTAAGATAAATTTCTCTTTCTCTATATGTATATATAAGCTTTACTGGTTTGCTTCTCTAGAAAACCTAACCTAACACAGTGGGACTATCCAAATTAAGTGTTATAGCCCACCAAGGGGATTATATAGCTTGCTGATAATGTAAATAAGGTGCAAGGTAAGCTTGTGGGGGTGGAACCATGCAAATAAGGTGTACAGAATTATAATAAGGGGATTGAATAGTTTTGTCATCCCACTAGGCTGAAAATGAGCCATCTGAGAGATAGAAAAGGAAACTACTACCACCAAGAAGCGATGGAAGTGAAATGCATCCTTTGGATTCAGGATCCCTGCACTGAGAACCTCCTAGACCAAGGAGACAGAGAGAGAAAGAGAGAGAGAGAAAAATAGAGAGAGACAGAGAGTGAGCTCCAACACTGGAGATAGCGAGAGACAGCAGCAACAGAGGCAGCAGAACCAGAAGACCAACAGAAGATGACGCAGTGGGCTTCCTGGCCTACAGAGCGAGAAAGCTGAGCACCTCTGGGCAAGAGGCTTGCTGGTGGAGAAACTAAAGAGCTTTATAACACTTGCTTGATCAGAGCAGAAGGTGAGAGGCTATGGGGCTAAGAGACCAAGGACTGGAGAGAGGTGTACCTGTAGGCACAACTATCCTGATCAAATAACTATATCCTGAGTCATTTCTGATCCTGAATTGTAACCTTTATTTCTGTAATAAACCTTGTAATAGTGAGTATTGTCTATGAGTTGTGTGTGGCCATTGCAATGAATTATCAAACCCAGTGGAGAAGCAGAGAGTGCCGTGGGAGGGACAGTTTGGTAAAAAGGTTGGAGAGGAGGCATGCCTGACTTTCACCTCATAGGAATCAGCCTTGGGCTGTTGATGTTGATAATGATCTTCCTCCCCCTCTTGTGAAGTTAGAGGTCAGACACCTGGGCCATGCTGTTTTTCACAAGGGGCATAATTCCATGTGGCCAAAATACAGGATGCTCTCCATGGAAGATAAGGCTGGAATGACACAGTGGAGACCAGATTGTGAAGTATGGCAACAGGAAACCACCAGAAGTTTTTAAATAGAAAATCTAAAAGGAGAAAGGAAAAAATTGAGTTAAGGAAACTAATTACAAGACTGTTACAATGGTCTGTATGGAAAATAACAAAGGCCTATACTAAAGGGTTAATGGGGTGAGACAAAACAGACCAGGAACTATGAACTCAAATCCCAGAGACAACACAAAGAAGAGAAGCAGGCTGGGTGTAAGGCAAAAGGGAATGGTGGGGACTATGGAGAAGTGGAGAACCCAGGCCCCAAATAAAGGGGAAGAAACCACCACTCAGCTCCATCCAAAGATCATCATGTAGGCTCAGTGAAGCCAAATCTTGTGATTTTTATGTGAAATGTTCTGATTTTTAAATTCCAATGGCTAATTAAAAAAATATATTTCTTATATGTGTAACTCAAATGAAACAATCTTATTACTAGTTTCCAATTCCTGGGGTGGAGATACATTTGAGATCCAACTAATAGAAAATACTGAATTATAAACTGAGGGAATAGGGAGAAGAAAAAGATCAAAGAGGACCTGAATGACAGCTAGAGAAAATGGAATTTAAAGGGTCAAAGAGGATATGAATGACAGAGAAAATGAAACTTCAAAAAAGGACCACAGGAGACAGCTAAAAGGCTTCAGCATGGCGAAGACAACCAAGAAACCACAAGCTTCTACCACAGATAGTGAACAATCAACATCAAGCACCAAGGGGAGGAAGAGAAAGGCCCCCTGTCAACCCAGGGACAGTGTCAAGGTGCCGAAGACAACTGAGGGGGTGAAAATACCCCTTCAACGAAGTATGAGAAAAAAAGCCCCTCCAAAAACTTCTGCTCACCCAAGAATGCCTAAGAAAACTAAAGGACCAACACTATTCGGCCATTATCACAGGTTCAATAAGAAACTGAATCAAAACAATGCGAAGGCCAAAAGACCCTCGAGAGGTCCACCACAACAACTGATGACCAGAGCTCCCAGTAACTTCAATGCAAGCCCAGAGACCTCAAAACTTTCTGCCAAATCACCAGTGATCCAGAGATTGAGAAGTCACCAAGCAGTAGAGACTGAGTTTTACACCAACAGGCTACACCAATGGTGATGATTAAAATAAACCA
>NW_006922077.1:1796118-1798837 GCF_000298275.1 Orycteropus afer afer | reverse complement strand
AGGCACTTCTGGGTTTGAATCACCAACCTTTGGGCTAGTAGTTGAGCACTTCATCATTTGCACCACCAGAGACTCTTGATCATTTTTAAATTATCTACGCTTTTCATATTATCTTAAGAAGTTCAAGGCAAAATTAAACATTAAATCAGTATTTCTAATCAACCCTTATAAACAGCATTTTTCTTCTTCCTTTTCATTGTTTTGATTTTCTATTTCTTTTCCTATTTCTATTTACATTTAATAACCTTATTATAATGCATCTTTTACTTTAGGTTACCTCAAACTTGTTTTTAACGAAGTTACATGTATCCAAGAATAAAACTTGATTGACAGATTCTTCTACCGCAGCCTCATTTCCTAAAGCTGCTTCCCTCTGTCAACTGGGGAAAAGTAAGCAAACACTCAGGCAGGCAATGCCATGTACTGCATTTTTTCAATCACTCATTTCATGTCAGTGTTTGAGATTCTATGAAGAGAAAGGAAAAATATGACCTGGCAAAGTCTTGTTTTTAGAAAACGGTTTCCTCTGGAATTTTCCTTCTGTCCTCCACAGATAAGAAATGCAGCAAGTGGGTTAGAACAATCAATGATTCCAGATCAAAAGGGTAGCATTTGCCCAGGGACAAAAGTTCAGAAAGCAGGAAAGGAGGAGGAATGGATATGGGAAACACAGGGAGGAAGTGGGATGAGTGATGTTACATTGTGGGGATTGCAATCAATGGCATGAAACAAAATGTGTATGAACTGTTGAATGGAATTGCTCTGACTTCGCTAAAAAAAAAAAAAAAATTGTTAAAAAAAAATGTAGTAAGTGGGAAGGAATAATGGAACTACTAAAATCCTTGTTTATTAGACATGGGGTTGGGGGAAAAAAATGAGCTACTCACTACAAAGAGCTAGCTCACAGTGAGAGCTAAGGCAGTGACCCAGCCTAGACAACAGAACTTCAAAAACACAAGTTTCATAGCCTAATTAAATAAGGCCTCTTTTGCTTACCCTAAACTTCACGAATGTGCCCCACTGTCAAGAATTCACAATACGCAGAGAATACTCAGGGAGTCCTATTTCTAAGTGAAAAATCACCCCCAATTTCTAACCAATAAAAGAACTCGCTGCCATTGTATTGATTGTGACACATGGTGATCCTATAGGACAGAGGAGGACTGCCCCAGAGGGTTTGCAAGGCTGTAATCTTTACAGGAAGCAGACTGCCATCTCCCACAGAGCAGCTGGTAGGTTTGAACTGCCAGCCTTTCGGTTGGTTAGCAGCACAGCACTTAACCACTGCACCACCAGGGCTCTCTTTGTAACCAATAACTTTGCTGAACTCCACGGGGGTGAAGATCAAATGACCAGAAAAACAGAGTGATGAAACAATGGTGACAAAATTTCTTTCAGAGATGTTTATTACAAACCAGGATTACTTGGCAAAATTAAGGGATCTTTTGAGAAAATAAAAAAGCATACTCAAGATCTCTCTCCCAACATACACACACGTGCACACACAAGCACACACATCTCATATGCTCAGGAAGAGGTCTAGTCCTGAAGACTTGAGAGGACTTTAAAGCAACCCTTCCGAGCAGCTCCCTCTTCAGCTTTACAATACCCCCCTCTTGTGGCAATAGTCCGGGCTGCTCCACGTCCCTGTGCCAAACTGGCATTAACTGCCAGTGTTCTCGCTCAGCCTGAGAACCAGATCTACTGTTGCCAAAATGAAAAGCAGAAAGAAAAAAGCCACTCTGGTCAGCCAGCGTTTCCTGTGCCTTTCAGCCCTCATACTCTGAATTTAAATTGGGTTACTAAAATGCAAAGCTCCTGAGGAAAGGGCAGGCTGATTTCAGCAGAGCCCACTTCTAAAACTGTCAGCATGAGATGCTACTGTTTTGAGCTGCCCAATTCCAGATTCATAGTGACCCTACAGGACAGAGTAGAACTGCCTCATACAGTTTCCTAGACTGAAATCTATGGTAGCAAATCATCAGGCCTTTTCTCCCTCAGAGCAGCTACCAGCTAGTGAGTACAAACTGCCTCGATCTTTCAGTTAGCAGCTGAGCGTTTTAACCACTGCACCACCAAGGCTCCTTCAAGGTGAGATAGGCTGATGCAAATGAAGGCTCTCAGACTTGATGCTATGGGCCCCCTTTCCAAAAAAGTTGTAGTGGCTTCCTACCTGGGGACCTGTAGTTAAGGTAACTTTATGTCTAAACACAGAAACCAAAAATCAGTTGCTTTTGAGTCAATTCCACTGAGTTGCCATCGATTCACGGTGATCTCATGAGTATCAGAATACAAGTGTGCTCCTTAGGGTTTTCAATGACTAATTTTTCAGAAGTAGATCACCATACCCTTCTTCTGATGTACATCTGGGTGGACCACAACCTCCAACCTCTTGGTTAGCAGCTGAGCATGTTAACTGTACCTTACTGGGATATAACTCATATACTGTAGTATTCAACCCTTTCCAGGTGCAATTAGTGGTTTTTAGCATATTCACAGTTGTGCAATGATCATCACTATCTAGTTTCAAAACATTATCAACCCCCCTGCAGTGCAGTGAATTGCTTAATATGGCCCTTCTAGCCATAGTCCTCCATTTTGTGATGTATTCTAAATCCTAGCCTCTAGGCACTAGACTGCTAACCAGAAGGCTGGCGGTTCAAACCCACCAGCCACTCCTCAGAAGGAAGATGGGGCAATCTACTTCCATAGTGATACT
>NW_006922077.1:1794858-1795628 GCF_000298275.1 Orycteropus afer afer | reverse complement strand
AGCAAAATAAGGAACCCTAAGATTGGAAGGAAAGTACTGAAGGGAGGAAGAGTTGATATTAGAGATGATGAAGTGGTACAGAAGTTTGGAAAAGCTGGACATTTGGGACATCTTTAATCTCTGCCTCATAGGGACCACCCTTGTGCTGATCCTTCTAAAAGAAATTATTCAAGCACTCCCGAAAAGATCCCATAACTATTAGCAGTCACTCCCCATTCTCCCTCTCCCCAGCTCCTGGAAACCACTAATTTATTCTCTGTCTCTATGGATTCTGGATATTACATATAAATGAAACCATACAATATGAGGCCTTTCGTGTCTAGCTTCTTACCCTTAGTATGTTTTCAAAGGTTTTCAACATGCATTCATGTTGTAGCATGTACCAGTACCTCATTCCTCTTTATGGCTGAATGGTAATTCGTTGTATAGACACAACATTACCTTTATCAGCTGAAGGACATTTGGGATGTTTATACTTTTTGCTTATTATAAATAATGCTGCCATGAGTATTTAGGCACAGGTTTTCGTACAGACAAGTTTTCAATTACCTTCAGTATATACCTAGTAGTGGAATTTCTAGGTCATATGGTAACTTAATGTTTAACATTTTGAGGAACTGTTTTCCAAAGTGGCTGAACCATTTTACAATCCATTTAAAATCCATTTTATCATCTGTTTTACAATATGAGTGTTCCAATCCCTCCACATCTTTATCAAGACTTGTTATTGGCCTTTGTTTCAGCCATTCTAGTGGTAGTAAACTAATATC
>NW_006922077.1:1792272-1794758 GCF_000298275.1 Orycteropus afer afer | reverse complement strand
CCCTCCTTGGGTTTCTGAGGCAGTATCACTACGGAAGTAGATTGCCCACTTTCCTTCCGAGGAGTGGCTGGTGGGTTTGAACCACCAGCCTTCTGGTCAGCAGTCAAGTGCCTTAGGCACTATGCTACCAGAGCTCCTTATGGAAACATTAAGGAAATGAAATATCATAAAGAATCATGACTCTCCTTCAAATGACAAAATCAGCCTTTTAAGCTATGCTGCATGTATGTGTGTATGTGTCTGTGAGTGGTTATTGTTGTTCCATGCCATCCCTATAGGACAGAGTAAAACTGCCCCTCAGGGTCTCCAAGGATGCAGTCTTTATAGACTGCTACATCTTTATCCCACAGAATGGCTAGTGGGGTCAAACTGCTGATCTTTCGGTTAGCAGCTAAGCATTTAACCACTGTGCCACTAGGGCTCCATATGTATTTAACCCAAAAACCAAACCCACTGCCATCAAGTTGATTCCAACTCACAATGACCCTATAAGACAGAGTAGAACTGCCTTCATAGGGTTTCTGAGGCTGTAAATCTTTATAGAAACAGACTGCTTCATCTTTTACCTGCAGAGCAGCTGGTGGGTTCCAATAGCTGACCTTTTGGTTAGCAGCTGAATTCATTAACCACTATGCCACCAGAGCTCCTATATATATATATATATATACATATACATACACACACACACACACATAAAAATACATAAAGACCTAAGTATCTTCATGCCTACCTAGGTAAATTGCAAGTGGAAAAACACTTCTTTCATACCTCTGTTCCCCACACGCTCCTTCACCCACTGGGTGGCTGCAGCGATGCTCTCTGTCTGGGTGACGTCCAGGATCACCGTCTCCAGTCTGTCTGATGTCTGCCTCCTCAGCTGCTCGGCCCCCTGCTCCGTCAGACACGCAGCCAGCACCCTCAAGCCACGCAGGTCTAGCTGCCTGGCCAGCAGGTTCCCAAAGCCTGAATCACAGCCAGTGATGAAGACATACTTGTCTCGGAGGTGGCTTACCACCTGCCTCTCTCGGTACCAGCGCAGAAGATAGTATAGGCCAACAAGAACTGCCAGGTAGAGCCACATGGTGAGAGTCCTTCCTTTCCTCTGATAGAAAGAGAAGAGTTTTCATTTAATTCTTCTTTCTTTAATCAATATCTATTATTCAGTATGTGCCAGCATTGCATTTCACTGCTATTCATAAGGTTTTCAGCGGCCAATTTTTTCAGAATTAGACTGCCATGTCCTCCTTCCTAATCTCTTAGTGTGGAAGCACCACTGAAACCTACCACCATGGATGACCCTGCTGGTATATGAAATACCAGTGGCATAGTTTCCAGCATCACAGCAACACAGTATGACAAACAGTACATCAGGAAAGTGCCAGAAATTCATGTTGGATTCCAAAAAGGATGTGGAATGAGGGGTATCATTGCTAGTATCAGATGGATCTTGGCTGAAAACAGAGACTATCAGAAAGATGCTGACCTGTGTGGTATCTGTGTGGATCATAACAAATTATGGATAACACTGCAAAGAACAGGCACTCTCGTCACTTAATTGTGCTCATGAGGAACCTAAGCACTTGTTCAAACAGAACAAGGGGATACTACATGGTTTAAAGTCAGGAAAGGTGTGCATCGGGGTTGTATCCTTTTGCCATACTTACTTAATCTGCATATCGAGCAAATAATCCAAGAAGCTGGATCATATGAAGAAGAGTGCAACAACGGGATTGAAGGAAGACTCATTAACAACGTGATATAAGCAGATGACACAAGCTTGACTGAGGAAGGCAAAGAGGACTTGTGGTATTTAGTGATGAAGATCAAAGGCTACAACTTTCACTATGAATTACATCTCAGCATAAAGAAAACAGAATCCTAACAATTGGACCAATAAGCAACATTATGATAAATGGAGAAAAGACTAAAGTTGTCAAGGATATAATTTTACTTGGATCCACAATCAATGTCCATGGACGCAGCAGTCAAGAAATCAAATGGAACATCACATTGGGCAAATCTGCAGCAAAAGACCTTTAAAGTGTTAAAGAGCAAAGATGCCACTTTGAAGATTAAAGGTGTACCTAACCCAAGCTATGGTATTTTTAATCATCTCAAATCCATTCAAAAGCTGGACAATGAATAAAAAAGACTGAAGGAGAAATTATGTATTTGAGTTATGATGCTGGCAAAGAATATTGAATATACCATGCACTGCCAGAAGAACCAACAAATCTGCCCTGGATGAAGCACAGCTGGAATGCTCCTTAGGAGTGAGGACAGTGAAACTTCACCTTTTATACTTCCCCCATATTTTCAGGACGGACCAGTCCCTGAAGAAGGACATTGTGGTGGTTATGTTTGTGTGTCAACTTGGCTGGGCCTGGTTGAGTGGCTGGACAGCCAATGGTAGTTATTCCCCATGATGAGACTGGCAATCAACTCCATGCTTGGGATCTATCACAAGCAGCTGAGTGGCTGCTTTG
>NW_006922077.1:1790190-1790847 GCF_000298275.1 Orycteropus afer afer | reverse complement strand
CAATGCGTGTCTCTTGCGTCTCTTTCCCAGCAGCACATGTCTCTTTCAGTAGCACGGTTCTCTTTCAGAAGCACATCTTCTTCAACCAGCAGTCAGAGAGAGTTCTGTCTCTAGGAGGCTTCCTTTTGAGCCCAGCAGAGTGATCAAACTAGCCAATCATAGCATCAGAACTCTTAGCACCTGGGAGAGAGAGTGGGAACCTCCCACTATTTTGTGCCACTCCCAACAGAAATACTCCAGGTGGACAACTTTAGCAATCAGGAACTCCTCAGTTGCTTATAGCAAATACCACCTTGGAGTTTACAAAGGCTTATGGGTAGAAAAGCCACACTAAGTAATTTTACCACACCGCAGTACCCAAATGCTTAACACTCTGCACCAGCCAAGGACTCCCTTCATATACTGCTTTGCATTATATTTAATTGTGTAGCTTTCTCATATCCTCTAATATATTATTGTTACTAACAAGTGCCAGCTATGTGCCTGTCCTTTAACATATTACCTTATTCAATCTTTATTATGAGTCATTTCACAGATTTGGTAAGTTCCCAGGGTCATTTAGCAACTAGACGGCAGAGCCGAGACTTGCAGTCCAGGACTGCCTGACTCCTGATCCATACTGTCACCAGTGTGCCATGATGCTTCTGAGACTGGAAG
>NW_006922077.1:1758779-1759895 GCF_000298275.1 Orycteropus afer afer | reverse complement strand
TGTGGAGAGATTGGGACTCTGATACACTGCTGGTGGGAGTGTAAAATGGTACAACCATTGTGGAAAGCAGTATGGCGATTCCTTCAAAAGTTGGAAATAGAAATAGCATTTGACCTAGCCATTCCATTACTAGGTATATATCCTAAAGAAGTGAGAGCCATGACAGGAAAAGACATATGCACACACATGTTCATCGCAGCACTATTTACAATAGCCAAAACATGGAAACAACGTAGGTGTCCATCAAGTGAGGAATGGATAACCAAACTATGGTACAAACACACAATGGAATACTATGCAACCCTAAAGAATAATGTAGAATCTGCAAAATACCACATAATGTGGATGAACCTGGAGGACATTATGCTGAGTGAAATAAGTCGATCACAAAAGGACAAACATTGTATTAGTCAGTTATTATAATAGTCAAGGAAAGGTTTATCTATGGAAGGAAATTTTCTTTTTTGGTTACCAGGAGTGGGAGGGGAGGGGAGGGAAAACTGTTAGATAGAAAGAGATAAGTATTGATTTGGGTGAAGAGAAGGGCAATGTACTAAATGTGAGTGATCAATATGGTGGCACTGAGGAAGGGGAAGACATAGAGAAGTACATGGGTGGTACAGACAACAAAGATGAACCCTTTTGCACATACAGTACTGTGTTGTCAGTGAAGGCAAACATGGGTACACGGGTGGATAGATGGGTGGATAGATGGGTGGATAGGCTGAACTAGTAGGTATGTCTATGAAGCGGGAAGTGTACATGAACATGTATAGGGTTGGCAGATAATGGTCCTATAAGTTTATGTGTATGATCTGAATTCCCAGGTGAATAGTAGAGCTGACAAGAGGCAAAGTGGTAGTCACTGCCTGGTCACAGCCAGCTACCCAGGGAGACCAAGTAGTTGAACCTGTGGGCTCGGGACCATAGTCACAGGGGACATCAAGCTCATTTGGCATAACATACTACACAAAACAATGTTCCACCTCCTACTTTGGCGAGTACAGACTGGGATCTTAAAAGCTTCCGAGCTGTCATCTAGATGTAACAACGGGTCTCTCCTAGTCCAGAGCAAAGAATAATGAAGAAAACCAAAAATTCACGGACACAATCAGT
>NW_006922077.1:1733410-1757519 GCF_000298275.1 Orycteropus afer afer | reverse complement strand
TTAGAGGAAAGAAACTGAATGCCAATACTGCCTCCGTGTGGCATCTGGGTTAAAAGCCTCTATGTTAGAACACAGGGAGCCCCGGTGGTACAGTGCTGAAGCATTCTGATAACTAAAAGTTCTGCAATTCAAACCCACCAGATGTTCCATGAAAATGTGGCAGTCTGCTTTTATAAAGACTGCAGCTTTGGAAACTCTATGTGACAGTTCTACTCTATGCTGTAGGTGGCAACAGGTTATGCTGGGACATTATTAGGGAATAATAATTCCACACATTGAGTGGCTCTGGGTCACAGACTATGCCAGGCACTCTTTACTTTCACTTTCACAACAACGCCTAGTAGAGACACAGCATGTAGCTTAGGGGTTAAACACACAGACTCAGGAGCCAGGCTGTCTGGCTTCCTTCCCAGTTATGACCTTTGACAACTGAGTTTTCTGTGTCTTTTTCATCTGTAAAATGGGGATAATATTACCACCTTCCACACCGGATCTTATAAGGAATAAATTCTTAAAACGGTACTTTACTGTTTTTCAAAACCAGGCATCTTGGTCTGACTCAGGAATCTACCCTTACTGTTAAAGCAAATTACACTAAGAATGAAATCTCCCAACAAGTAATCAAAGAAAAATTTGTTACTTTAACAGCAAGACACAATTTGGTGTTTTATATGCTTTTTATCATTAAAGCTCCTAAATTCTTAAGCTACTGAACTTTAGCTAAACAGATAAAACCTTGATCATATCAAATAAATTCTTTTTAATAAATCTTTTAAGCATTGTCTATTGCATATAAATCTTTAACTGGGAAATAATGAACACACTTATTAGCAGACTTGAAAATATCTATGTATCTGGTGGCATATTGTTTAAGGCATTTGACTGCTAACCAGAAGGCGGGTGGGCAGTTCAAACTCATCAGCCACTCCTCAGAAGGAAGACTGGGCAATCCACTTCTGTAGCGATACCACCTTGGAAACCCAAGGAGGGGGGTCACTATGAGTTGGATCCGACTCTCCAGCAGTGAGTATGGTTTTTGGTTTATACATGGAAAACCCAAGAGACTCAACAAAAAAAATTACTGGAACTAATTGAGAAATTTAGCATAGTGGCAGGATACAAGATCAACATACAAAACTCAGTTGGACTCCTCTACACCAGCAAAGAGATTGCTGAAAAGGAAATAAGGAAATCAGTATCATTTACAATAGCTACCAAAAACAATACATTATTAGTGGTGAGGAGGAAAAGAAAGGAGAGGAAAAGTAGAAGCTTTTGTTTGTGGAGCATTGAGCTTATGCTAATAGTGGTGGAATATTTTAGAAAAGGATAGCAATAATGGTGGCACAACCTGAAAAATGTCATCAATGTCCCTGAGCTGTAAATGGGGAAGTTGTTATGTTGGCAAATGTCTTGTGTATGGTTTCACCACAAGAAAAGTAAAAAAAAAAAAAAAAAAAGATTGTGCAGAAACCCAGATTTCTAGCAATATTAAAATAAATGTCATCTGACCACAGGAGCTGGGGAACGAAGATCATTTCCAAAATCAGGCAAATAAATTGATAGTTTTACTAGAGGCTCTATTCTCTCCTGACTTTCCTACTATTATTGTGAACATAATAAAGCTCATAAAGATGATGATGGTTTTCAAGTAACACGATGCTCATGAGATTATCAAGATGTCCACCCCAATCCACAAGTGCAATGTATCATTTTTTATTCAGTAGTGCTTCAGTAGTGCTAATTGATGTAACTGTCGTATAAGTAGCAAACGGACTGTTTTCATAACCGTAAAGCTCTCCAAAACTCTAAAAATTCCTCCAATTTATATTCCTTGGTGTTCTGCTGGAATTAGTAATTCTGTTAAAGTATTAAAAGAACTAATTTCCAAAAGCTCTTTTAAACATACCAGCTAACATTGTTTAAATACGTTATTTCTAAAACATTTATAAAGTTAGAAGGCAGTATCTTTATTGTTATGTGCTGTGGCGTCGGACTGACTCATAGCGACCCCTCCTTGGGTTTCCGAGGCAGTATCACTACGGAAGTAGATTGCCCAACCTTCCTTTCAAGGAGTGGCTAGTGGGTTTGAACCGCCAGCCTTCTGGTTACCAGTCAAGTGCCTTAGGCACCATGCTACCAGAGCTCCTATATCTTTATTACATCATTAATAACTTAAATCGATATACGAAAGGTCTTACCTCCGAAGATGTTGTCGCGGGAACGGGTGAGATAGTCCCCGCCCACGTGAACCGGGACCGTAGGGTCTGCCCAGCTGCAGGAAGACTGCCGGCGGAACCAACCCCGAAGCGGGAACTACAAATCCCGGCAGCCCCGGAAGACAGCCGGCCAAGTGTGCCTGAGCAGTGACGGAGGTGCCCGTTGTTCAGTTCCCGCCAAATCTTGGGGTACTCCTGTCCAAGTCGAATTCCATGCTTCATGGAGACTTTTGACTCTGCGGATCTGCCTGAGCTGCTTAAGCTTTATTACCGAAGGCTCTTTCCCTACGCACAATACTATCGCTGGCTCAACTATGGCGGAGGTGATGAGGCGGGGAGCGGGATGGGTAGTGGGTCGGGAGGGGACGTTAGAAGGTTCTGGAATGGAACTTTTATAATGAAATGACATTTATGAAGGACCTCCTGTGAGTCAGGCATCGTGCTGGGAGTCTTCATGCAGTATCTCAAGCCCTTCCCACTGTCTCTGAGGTGAAAGCGGGTCGAGAGGCTATAATGGCCAGCCTACGGACAGAAGGTTGGGCAATCCTACTTCCGTAGTGATACTGCCTCGGAAACCCAAGGAGGGGTCGCTATGAGTCGGGGCCGACTCGACGGCACATAACAACAACAACAACAACAACAACAACGGTTAGACGGTAAAACATACAGCCTCTGCTCCTCTCCTTACGAGGGTCAGGCTCACATTGTTGGTGGTGTTATGTGCCCTCGAGTAGAATCCGACTCATAGCGACCCCTCCTTGGGTTTCCAAGTTGGTATCGCCAGGGAAGTAGATTGCCCAACCTTCCTTCCAAGGAGTGGCTGGTGGGTTTGAATCGCCAGCCTTCTGGTTGGCAGTCAAGTGCCTTACGCACTATGCTACCAGAGCTCCTAGGCTCACATTAGGTGTCCCGTTTATCTGACGCGGTGCCTGTTGTTGTTATGTGCCCTCGAGTCAACCGGACTCATAGCAACCCCTCCTTGGGTTTCCAAGGCAGTATCATTACAGAAGTGGATTGCCCCATCTTTCTTCCCTGTAGTGGCTAGTGGGTTTGAACCGCCAGCCTTCTGGTTAGCATCAAGTGCCTTAGGCACTACGCTACCAGCGCTCCCAACGCGGTGCCTAAGCAAGGTGATTTACTGAGCTGTACTTGTAGCAGGACGCTACAGAGTCGGGTTCTGTATCATGGACAGATGAGTGGTCTCTGGGAGGAGGAAAGGTATATCCTCTTTGCAGCTGATTTCATTTATTAATGCCCACCAGGGAGAGTGAGGTGGCGTTAGTTTTTTAAAGATATTTCATTATTTTTTTCCACAACATGCGAGAGAATGTAGGCTGGTGGGTTTGAACCGCCACCCTTCTGGTTAGCAGTCAAATGCCTTAGGCACTACACCAGCAGAGCTCCCTTCAAGTGACGGACTAAGTTTTGTCCTTTTTTTTTTTACATGTAGCACAGTGTTGGGCGTTGGGACCTCACTAAATACCTTAATTTCTCAAATGTCATAATGCCCTGAGATGAATAAAGTATCAGATTAACTTTAAAATGTAAATTTCTTTTGCAGTTACAAAGAATTACTTTCAAAACCGTGAATTTTCATTCACATTGAAAGATGATATTTACATTCGCTACCAATCCTTCAACAACCAGAGTGAACTGGAAAAGGAGATACAGAAAATGAATCCATACAAGATTGATATAGGTGCAGTATATTCCCACAGAGTATGTAATTGTTTTTTAATTTTTCATTGTTTTGTTTTTGAACCAAGAAGGGGTTGGTGCCCCCCAGAATTTGCTATAAATTTTTTAGTTTATTCACACTGAGGACCCCCAATGTTGACTTAGCTGTTTTTGCAAATACAGTATAATCTTTCTTATTCTTTGAAATTCTGCTGACCGGAGGTCATTTGGGAGTGATTTAGTTACATTCTCAGGAGAACAAAAAGTTGAGTAGCTGGCTAAAAGACTAAATGAGAAAGTCAACATGGTGTAAGGGAGAAAATAAAAAAAAAACCTATATTCTCTTCCAGCATTGGGATTATTCTTCACTCTTCTATTTCTCTCACACTCCCACATATCGAAAATCCAAGCACTGCTATTATCATCATCTGTCCCCTGTATTACTATAAGACCTAACAGTTTGCCTCTCTAGACTCTTAAAATCTATTCTCAACACAACAGCCAAAGTGATTCCTCTTAAAACAAGTCAGATTCTGTAATTCCTCTGCTCAAAGCATTCTCCAGTGGCTTCCTATTTCACTCAGAGTAGATGCCATTCTGTCCTTCTTATATACTCCACTGCAGCAACACCAGCCATTGCTCAAGATGTTTCCACTGCCTAGAATCCATTTCCCCAGATATCTGCTTCACTCATACTTCACCTTCTTCAAGTCTTTGCTCAAATAGCACTTTCTCAATGAGATCTGCGACCTGCCACTCCTCCCACTCCCTGCCACTGATGTTTCCTAGACTAGATGCACCTCAAATAGCAAGTAGCCGATAAATATTTGTTGAATAAACTGAATTGTTCTTTTTCTCCTTAAAAATACACATGCGGGGAAAAACACACATGGGATGATAGCTTTTATATGGAGCTTTTCATATCCTATGTAACTTGTTCTTTGTATCAAACTTACTCTTTTTACGGTGGAGAAATAGGCCCAGAGAACTTAGTTTCCCAAAAGTCACACAATTTCTGTAAGATAGAAGCCAAATATTCTGACTCTAAATTCTAGGTTTGTCTCCTACCTAAAGGGTAAGGGGAGAAGAACAGATAAGGAAGAAAAGGCAAGCAGCAAAAAATGCTTCAGAACAGTTTATTGGGGAATAAAGTTGAAATCTCAAAAGAAGGGCCCTTTGGCTTTCTTCTCCCTAATACTGAAGGGGGGTAAAAAAGGTCTCATTTTTATATTGTGCCAAGACAGAGGCATCTGTAGATGTGTGTGTGTGTGTGTGTGTGTAAAGGAGACCTGGTGGCACTGTGTTATGCGCTTGGCTGCTAACCACAAGGTCAGGTTCAAACCCACCTGCTGCTCTGCAGAAGAAAGATGTGGCAGTCTGCATCCATGAAGATTTACATCTTTGGAAACCCTATGGGGCAGTTATACTCGGTCCTACAGGATCACCATGAGTCGGAATCCACTTGATGGCAATGGATTTGGTTTGATTTTTGGTATATATTTTGATTTGTGATTTTTACCAGTTATTTATGCCAATAGTTTACAGAATCGGGTAGTTTCCTTTTGTTTTGTTTTTTAAAGTCTTCCCCCTCCCATCATTTTCTGCTTTCCAGAGGCAACCACTTTCTTTTAACTGATTTAAGTTATTTGCCTCATTGTCTCTAAATACATGCTTTACTTTCTTTCATTTTTCCAATTTAAGCATTATCTATTGACTTTCCACCCCAGCAGATGATTTACCTTTCTTTGACCTCAACGCCTACCCTTACCACACAAAAAACCTTTCCTTTCCTTTCCTTTCCTAATTTACCATGCTCCTAATATAATTATTAGATTAAGAATTCTGTTTAGATTACTAATTCAACTGCAAACTCTTTGCCAATTGTCTTAATTAATCTCCCAGTGTATTCAGACCCATCAGGTTGTCTGTCAGTTTCATCTCAAAGAAATTGCTGACCTCTCCAAGTAGACTGGTTACTCTTTAAGTTTGATGAATAAATATGATCTTGTACTCCTTTCATACCACTCTGGATTCCTTTCATCTCTCTCCTGTATTAGATCCCCTGTTGCCCAGATTCGGTGTCCTCTTCTTGACTCCCTTGTTTTGATGGAGCACATCTTCCATGAGCTTCCTAATAAAAGGTGCATGGAATACAAAGCATTTGACACCTTATGTATCTGGAAAATGTCTTTATACTTGTTGAGTTTGGAAATCATTTTCCTTCAGAACTTTGAAGATATTACTCTATTGTCTTCTACTTCCAATATTATTCTTAAGAAAAGTGATACCAATCTAATTATTGTTCCTGTGTTGAATCTAGAAACTTAGGATTTTCTCTTTATTCCCAATGTTTTAAAATCTCACAATGACATGTCTTTTTTTTTTTTTTTTTTTAATTGTGATTTGGGTGAAAGTTTACAGAGCAAATTCATCTTCCATACTGCAGCAGCTCATACACGCTTCATCTCATGACAATTTCTCATAATGCAACAGCTCCCCTCCCACTTCCTCCCCGTAGTTACCTCTTCCCTGTGTCCTTCCCTCCCATGCACTCCTGCCCCCTGAGCTGTCTCCCTGTGCATAAGCACCCCTTCTATTCTCCCATGATTGTTCTCTCCAAGGAGTGTATCTACCTAATATAAATGTTCAGCTCATATGCCTGTCTTTTGTTTGGCTGGAAGCCACAGGTATGGGTTCGCTTACAGACCTGAAGGGCAGCTAGGGCCCATAGTCTCAGGGGTTCCATCAGGCTCTACCAGACCACCAAACTTGGTCCCTTTTTTTCCTTAATGATTGTGAGTTTTGTTCCACATTGTTCCCCCACTCTATCCAGGATCTCCCACATAGATCCCCCTCTGAGTGGTTGACAATGGTAGCCAGGCACCATCTAGTTCTGGTCTCATAGTCAAATAGGCTGAGGATCGCATGGTGTACCAGTTGCTTGGACTAATTGTTTCCACACATCTTTGGTTTTCTTCATTCTTCTTTGCTCTGGATGAAGAGAGACCCATCATTACATCTAGATGCCTGCTTACAAGCTTTTAAGATCCCAGTCGCTACTCACCAAAGTAGGAAGTGGAACAATGTTTTTGTGTAGCATGTTATGCCAATTGAGCTTGATGTCCCCTGCGACTATGTTCCCAAGCCCACAGGTCCAACTATTCGCTGCCCCTGGGTAGCTGGCTGTGGCCAAGAAGTGACACAACCTTATCCCTTGTCAGCTCTACTATACACCTGGGGATTCTTACAGAACATACCAATACACTTGTAGAATCATCGTCTGCCAACCCTATACATGGTCTTGGGCATACTACCCCCTGCATAGACATACCTAATAGTTCAGCCTGACCACCCATCTATCCACCCATATATCAACGTTTGCCTTCGCTGACAATACAGTACTGTATGTGCAAAAGGGTTCATCTTTGTTGTCTGTACCTCCCATGCAGCTCTGTCTTCCTCTTTCTCAGTGCCACTGTATTGATCATTCACATTTGGTACATTGCCCTTCTCTTCACCCCAATCAACACCTGTCTCTACCTATCTAACAGCATTCCCTCCCCTCCCCTCCCACACCTGGTAACCAACAAAGAAAATTTCTTTCCATATAGAAACCTTTCCTTGACTTTTTACAATAAGAGACTAATACAATATTAGTCCTTCTGTGATTGATTTATTTCACTAAGCATAATCTCCTCCAAGTTCATCCACCTTATGCAGTGTTTTGCAGATACTATGTTATTCTTTAGGGTTGCATAGTATTTTGTTGTGTGTATGTACCATAGTTTAGTTTTCCATTCTCCTGTTGATGGGCACCTAGGTTGTTTCCATCTTTTGGCTATTGTAAATAGTGCTGCGATGAACATGGGTGTGCATATATCTGTTCTTGTCCTGGCTCTCACTTCTTTAGGATATATACCTAGTAATGGAATGGCTGGGTCAAATGGTATTTCTAATTCCAACTTTGTAAGGAAGCACCGTACTGCTTTCCACAGTGGTTGTATTATGTGACAGTTCCACCAGCAGTTTACGAGAGTCCCAATCTCTCTGCATCCTCACCAGTATTTGTTATTTTCTGTATTGTGGAACTTTGCTGCTTGTGCTGAGGCAAGATAGTATCTCGTTGTTTTGATTTTCATCTCTCTAATTACAATGATCGTGAGCATTTCTTCATGTTTGTTGGCTGCCTGAATATCCTCTTTGGTGAGGTGTCTATTCATGTCTTCTGCCCATCTTTTAATTGGATTATTTGTCCCTTTGTTGTTGAGGTGTTAGAGTTTTCTATAAATTCTAGAGATAAGTCCCTTGTCAGAGATGTCATTGCCGAATACTTTTTCCCAATCTGTAGGTTCTTTTTTTACTTTTGGAGAAGTTTTTAGAAGTACATAAAAATTTAATTTTTAGAAGGCACAATGACATGTCTTAATGTGCACCTTTTGTTGTTTATTGTGCTAGATACTTGGTGAGCCCTTTCAATCATGAAGTCATGTCCTTTAATTCTGGGAAATTTTCCTTTTTTATCTTTATATAATTTTTCCTGTTTTCTCCGTTCTCTCTAGAAATCTTAAAGTCATGTTGGACCTCATGGACTAGTCTTCCGTATCTACTTTCTTTTCTTCCAGTTTTCCTTTTCTTTAATTTTCAGGAGCTCTTTTCTTTTTACTGACAATATCTTCAATAATCGATGAGGATATTGATGTAGTTCTTAAGTTTTCTTCTAATGCACAGCTGTTTTCTCTCTGTAAGTTGCTTTTTTTTTTCTGGAAAGTTTTTCTTCTTTCACATTAAAGGCTTTCCTCATATGTTTGCTAATTTCTTGTTTGTTACTTATATTTAAGAATAAGAGTACTAAATAGCTTTTTGGACGCTTTGTACACATAGCTGATATTTCTTTACTGAAGGGTGATCTGACTGGATCATTTTATTGGGCAATCTCTGATGACAGTTTATCTAGATCATTGCTAGAATAAAAAGGCCACTAGCATAGAGATCTTTGTTTTAGTCACTGATCTGTTCCTATAGCCTAGAATACCTGGTCAGATATGTCACAGAGGAGTCTTCCAGCTTCTTGGCATTGGATGGGTATAGAAGGGGTGGGGAGGAGAATGGCTGGATCTCAACATCCCACTTGTAAATGCCCAGTTACTACCCCTCCCCTACCCCCAAAAAAACCCAAACTCACTGCCATCGAGTCAAGTCCAACTCATAGCAAGCCCCCCATTGGGTTTCCAAGGCAATAAATCTTTACAGAAGTAGATTGCCCCATCTTTCTTCCACAGAGTGGCTGGTGGGTTTGAATGACCAACCTCCTGGTTAGCAGTCAAATGCCTTAGGTTTCTACCTCCAGTACCAGTAAAATACCCTCTTCTTCAACTGTTACCCAGAGACTCTTTTACTCTGTCCAGATAATAATTTAGGTGTCTTCTGCCAGGGAAGAAGAAAAGCAATTACCTAGCTCTGCAGAGTAATCATAGGAATCTAGGGAGCTAACTGCTTCTTAGAAAGAGATACTTTTAACAAAACCTCCTGTTTTGAATTTCACCCTCACCACCACCACCACACCACACACACATACACATATACTCCAGAGATTCCCAGTGTCACCTATTTCTGAGCCTTTGAGGAGTTCTGAGATATAAATGGAGTTGTTTCTTAGTTTTTCTTACTGACACCTTAAGATTCAGCTTTTATGAGACTCACTTAACTACCATTTCCTGCTGATTTCCAGTAAAACTGTCATGGTGCTGTCTCCCCTCTGGTTATTTTTTATGCTTTTTTTAAACCTCTTACTATCATTTTTGTGGGGCTTTGGAGAGAGCAAAAATAAGCCTCTGTATTCAGTTTACCTACTTCACCTGTTTGACCATAACCTCTTTATAATAAAGGCTTAGCTCAAATTAACTGGGGAGATCCTTTTTAATTACTGAACATTTTTAAATAAATACATTTTTATTACTTAAAGATAGAGTAATGAGTGAAGGTTTTTAAAATGCTGTGCAGTAGGCCATTAGTTATTTGTATGTGCTTTTCCTTATCAGAGATGTAAAATCATTTCTATTATGAGTTCTATCAATCACCAAATACTTATGGTGGATATATATTTATCAAACCCCATTTTAAGTAGATAAAAGTTAAACTGTCATCAGTTCTTAGTATATGAACTGCAATTGACATAGACTCAGCATGTGATTTCTTTGCTTCTCTTTGCCCACAATTTCTGTGTGAGTAGAAACTAAAAACATTTAGCAGTATGGCATCTCTTATAGAAACTGATAAATATTTTGTATCTGTAGCCCAGTCAACACAATACAGTGAAGCTGGGAGCTTTCCAAGCTCAGGAAAAAGAGCTGGTATTTGACATTGACATGACTGATTACGATGATGTGAGGAGATGTTGTAGGTAAGCACTGTGTATTTGCTGTTGGGATGGGTGGTATCACTGCCAGTGAGTAATAATAACTCTGCTCCAGTTCTGCAGACATATGTTCTAAGTGTTGGACCCTCATGACAATGGCCATACGCATCATTGACAGAGCACTGAAGGGCAAGTATCACCAATACCTGATTGGGGTCAGGGGCAAGAATCTGTTTTCCCTAGAATACTAGTCTTTGTTTTCCTCTATACTTGTTTATAATCTATTCTTATAAATTTCTAATATGTTTCCTTGAAACATATGATGGGGAAATCAAAGAAAAGCTGTTGAACAAACCAGTGTGTTCTAATTCAATCATTTATTGAGCTACGTAGTCAATATTGCTAAGTACCATTCTAGATGAGGGAGCTCTGGTAGCATAGTGCCTAAGGCACTTGACTGCTAACCAGAAGGCTGGCAGTTCAAACCCACCAGCCACTCCTCAGAAGGAAGATGGGGCAATCTACTTCCATAGTGATACTGCCTTGGAAACCCAAGGAGGGGTCGCTATGAGTCGAGTCTGACTCGACGGCATACAACAACAACAAATTCTAGATGAGGGAAGTCACACAGTCTATAAGATGACAGATTTAAAAAAATTAAAAATTGCAATTGTGTTAATTAACATACATAGGATGCTGTGGGGCTATAGAGCAGTAGGAATACACAAGGAATGGGAAGAGATGAGATCAGAAAAGGCTTCCCTGAAGAGGTGATTGTGATAATGATGATGATCATGAACTCACATATGGAGCTCACTATCTACCAGGAACTATTCTAACCACTTTAAATATATGAGCTCTTTTAATATCCATAAGCTGAGTCTTTAAGGATAAATGGCAACTGGTCAAGGAAAGTGGTACTAAGGCATGACGAAATTATAGGCAGAGATACCAGAATGGGCAAATATAGGAAGACAAATGTGTGAGGAGCACAGGAAACTACAATAATTTAATGTGGTTAAAGGATATTTCAACATTACGTTGAAAAGGTAAAAAGTGAAACTAAGGAACTAGAACTGCTGTATGGAAAGTGAATTTGCTCTGTAAATCTTCACCCAAATCACAATAAATAAATAAATAATAAAAATATTCTGATGGAAGAATGCAATAGCATTTACAAAATTACTTTGCCAAAATAAATTGAACCTGAATCAAAAAAAAAAAAAAAGAAACTAAGGAACTAAGCAAGAACTAAGAATTTGTAGATTTATTTTAAAACCTATTATTACTTCTCTCCTCAGAGGACTTTGGATTTAAGCATCGTCTCTGGGTATATTCTGGAAGGAGAGGTGTTCATTGTTGGGTCTGTGATGAATCAGTTAGAAAATTATCTTCTGCAGTGCGTTCTGGAATAGTTGAGTATTTGAGTCTTGTAAAGGTAAGGTCCTCTTAATGGTAAGTTACATTTCTTTGTTTGCCAAATATCAAATCTGGTATGTTTACTAACAAAGAAAATTAAACTTTCATAGCATCCACATTCCAGAGTAGACAAGATCAATTAATACTGCAATAGCTACATGTTTTTAGATATTTCATATTTTGTTGTAAGTATCCTTCTTTATGGCAAAAGGAAGACTAATTTACTTTTCTGGATCAATTATATCAAATAAACACAGAAAGTTACAGGTATTGAGACTATATAAAATAATATCCAAGTTTCTATACTTTGACAGAATTTAGTATCTTTGCTTTTGCATAATTTTAAATGTAACAATATTTTTAAAGAAATTTTAAAACTATTTCATTTACGTTATATGATAAACACAAAGTTTTTTCTTTTTTGATGGTTTATTTTTCAGGGTGGTGCAGACATTAAAAAGAAAGTTCACCTCAGTGAAAAAATCCACCCTTTTGTCAGGTCTGTTGGAAAAGACCCAATTTAAGTTGTATCTCATTTACCTGCATGTGCGTTTAAAATTACCTTGTTATCAATTTTCACTGCTGGGGTAGCATTTTATATTAATAATAGCTACAGTTAATTGATTGCTTGTATTGTGTTATATTATCCATGATATTGGACAGTACAAATTGTTCTCATTGGTCTTCACAACCTCACAGGGAACATGATATCTCCATTACCAATGAGGGAAATAAGATTTCAGAGAGATTATATAACTTGCTTGGTATCGCACAAGATTTTGTTAAATTCAGGGTTCAGTCCTGGTCTGCCTGAATCCAAATGATGTTTCCACTGATTTCATTTCTTCTCCAAGATAGTGAAAAGAGCCTTTGATAAGGAATGATTTACTGTGACCTTCATAAAATACCAGAGCCTCCGTTTCCTTCTTTGTATGATGGAGAGAACAGTATCGGCTCTCTCTGTCACGAGTTGAGCAAAGATTACATAAATAGATGTGAAGAATATTTGCAAAGTGCTCTGTAATTGTTAACATGTTAAAGCAAGTGATTACAAGTAGAAACTTTAGACTGAATCTCACTTTGTACTACTGATATATTGTGTTATCCTGGCTTGCTTGGTTGCTTTCTATCCTTTTTACATACTTATGATCTGATTAACCTGGGTTGTGGAGTTTAGTTTAAGGAGTAAAGATTTCTTGAATATTCTGATCCAGGTACTATGCTAGGCTGTATTCCCTTAAAATGTTTCTTTAAAACTCTCATAATCCTGAAAGGGGTAGCATTGCCATTTTACCCAGTTAAATCCTAGAAATTCAGTGAAAATTGGAATAAGCACTAGCCTCCCACCAAATGGCAATAATACTTATGTGGCATATATGTTGGTAATAGTATTGGGGCTTTGTTCTTGTTCCAACAGAAGATCTATAAACATCATAAAAAAATACTTTGAAGAATATGCTTTGGTTGGTCAAGATATTCTTGAAGATAGAGAAAGCTGGGATAAGATTTTAGCCCTTGTTCCTGAAAATATCCTTTCCCAAGACCATTTAAATGTTAGCTGTTATCAGTTTTTATAGATGTGTTCTGCCTACATAGTGTCATATAAAACCAAAAAAACCAAACTCACTGCCATCAAGTCAGTCCCGACTCATAGTGACCCTTCCTTGGGTTTCTATGGCAGTATCTCTATGGAAGTAGACTGCCCAGACTTCCTTCAGAGGAGTTACTGGTGGGTCTGAACTGCCAGCCTTCTGGTTAGCACTCTAATGCCTTAGGCACTACACCACCAGAACTCCCATGGTGTCATATACTTATTCCTAAAAAAACTAAATCTCTTTTACACACAACACCTCCTATATCTCTGCATTTTTTTCTATCTCTACTATGGAATGTAATAATGAATTAACCCATTTCACAAATCAGTTTCCTCATTTTGGAAGCTGGCCCTCCTAGAGTTAATGGCTATTTAAGGAATGCTGAATCATTTAATTAAATTATGTGCAGACTGAGGAAAACTCTTATATTAAAAGGTTTACAGCTATTTTTTCATTCCTTCTATCACCTCACCACTGTATTTTTACAAGGGACTTTTTTACAGATATAACTGTTTAACATTTGTGTTTCAGAGAACATTAACAACTACTTTCTAAATACTTATATGCTTTAGATATTCTTATAGTAATACATACTGAAAACTAAGTTGTTCACTGCTGTGCTCTAAATGACTGTGTTCCTTAATGACCCATCACTGATGCATGATGAACTTCAAAGAGACTTCCAAAAATGTCAGAGTTCACTTCAGCGTTGGGAACATTTGAAGGACACAGCCAGTAAATATCAGGTATACAGCACTGGAATTTGTATTAATATATAACAATGCAATTATTAATAAAATTGATTTTTTTGCTTAGTAAGTTAAAGATAGTTGAAGATCAATCATTTTTTAATCTTTAAAGAAATCCTCAAAAGTTCCTACTGATTCTCATATGCTGCACTTATGCCTGTTTTTAGAGTAACAACAAAAATGACAAATGTGGACCCTGGCTAGAGTGGGAGATCATGCTTCAATACTGTTTTCCACGGCTGGATATCAATGTTAGCAAAGGAATCAATCATTTACTGAAGAGCCCTTTTAGCGTTCATCCTAAAACAGGTACTACGTAAAGAAAGTAAGGAAAAGGAAAAAGTGAAAGTTACTGTTTTAGCAAGTATATCATTGTGTGTGAATAAATACAATCTTTGAGATATTAAAGACTGAATGAAGAACTGCTCTGTCAGCTAATACCTACATTATTTTTCACATGGTCAATTAATAGCTACCGCATCTGTTGCTACCTAAATATTTTCCAGTTGAGTTTCTGAAGCTATGGGATGAATTAGAGTTGGAGAAGACCTTAAAATCACAGTATAACAGCTCTTGGTACACAAATGAGAAAATGGTGGCCAAAGGGATTAAAATGATTTGTCCACAGTTGTAATCTGTGTCAGAGCTAGGAACAGAGTTCAGTTCTTATAACTCAAGGTTCTGTGCTTTTTCCACTATACTCTCTCTCTTATTTCTTTTTTAGTGTTTTAAGCTTTACCCTTTTACATTTATTTCTCTTAGATAAGATTTGGTGGACTGAAATTGATTTTAAAATCAACTTGAAAGTGGCTATATTGTCATAAAACTTAAACTCCATCCAGCCAAGGGACATAATAGAGAAATGTATACTTGTCCTCTTTAGTATAAACAATCCAGCTTTATCATTTGATCACTGTAATACCTTAGGCAAATTACTTAACCTGTCTGTGCCTCAGTTTTCTTATCTGTAAAATGAATAATAATACCTAGCCCAATGGATTATTGTGAAATCAAATGCAAAGGCTTAGAAAAGTGTCTGGCACACTTCCAATTCTATCAAACTGCCTAGTTTCCTTTAATAAACAATAATTACTCTGTGACACATACATTTATATAGCCCTGTTCAAAATTGTCAACTATGTGTTTTAACTTCTTTTGGTAACAAGCTTAATGTTCCCTATTTTATAATTCTAAGGTATCATTGGGTGTCCTCTCATTCTCAGACTCAAGATTTAGGTAAATAATTGTCACTTACAAGTATATACAATTTGATTTTATCCCTGTCCCTTCATATTAAATAGGACAGTCATTTTACTTCTTTGCAAACAGCAATGCCCAGTTCCCTTAGTTATTATATTTGTTATTCACCTGGCAGTCTTTAGAATCACTGTATCATTTTTAATTGTTATGAATTTTATATATTATACCAAGTAAGGATATTGTAAAAGGGTAGGATAATGTCTATTTTATTTCCAAAATGCTTTCTAAAGATGCCAAACATGTAGGTCATGTTTTGAGTTCAGCAAATAAACCAAGCTAATGTAATGAGCTATTTCCATCTATTTTGTTCCATTTTCAGGAGTCTCTAATTTGAGACTGTTCTGAACTTAAATATGGGAGTATATAGGAAGAGAAATAGAAATGAAAGTAACAATAAAGGACCAGTGGGGAATAGCTCAACAGTCTTTTACACCTGTGTTTTTTTGTTGTTGCTTTTTTACGAAAAGTAAAAAAGCATAGCTAATATGGAAGTACTTTAATTTTTATTTCTAAATATATTTTTAATGTTTAGAAATACAAATAGTAATCCTTTTCTAAGCAGAGAAAACACTGAAGTTGTCAAGGATTTCATTTTACTTGGATCCACAATCAACACCCATGGAAGCAGCAGTCAAGAAATCAAATGAACTATAGTACTGGACTAATCTGCTGCAAAAGACCTTTTTTAAAGTGTTAAAAAGCAAAGATGTCCCTTTGAAGACTAAGGTGTGCCTGACCCATGCCATGGTATTTTTAACAGTCTTATATGCATGGGAAAGCCAGACAATGAATAAGGAAGACCAAAGAAAACTGATGCATTTTAATTGGGGTGTCGGTGAAGAATATTGAAAATACCATGAACTACCAGAAGTACGAACTAATCTGTCTTAGAAGAAGTGCAGCCAGCATGCTCCTTGGATGTGAGAATGGCTAGACTTCATGTCTCATACTTTGGTCATGTTATCAGAAGGGACTAGTCCCTGGAGAAAGATACCATGCTTGGTAAAATAGAAGGTCATCAGAAAAGGAAAAGACCCTCAATAAGATGGATTGACACAGTGGCTGCAATGATAGACTCAAGCATAACAAAGATTATGAGGGTAGCATAGGACCACGCAGTGTTTCCTTCTGTTGTACATGAGTCAGAGCCAACTCACCTAACAACAACAAGAAGCCTTAGATAAAAGTTTCAACCAAGACTTCTGATAAGATGGAGGAATAGGCAGACAAGCTACACAGACCCTCTTCAACAAAGGAAAGATAAACCAATTGACAGAGATACAGAAGATAATCCTGGAACTCTGAACTTTGAAAGGAAGTATACAGAAGTGGATTAGGCACCAACTACGGGAAAAACCTAAACAAAAACAGGACCTAAGAATAAGCCCTGTTTGCCAAGGATGGCAGGGATGTACAGGAAGCTGACAACAGGAAAGGAGATGGGTTATGAGTGTATAAGTGCTGCCAACTACTGAGTAGAGGAGCACAGTACCCTGCTTACTTAGGTAAAATCCAAAGAAAACAAAAATCATGGTCAAGTCATTTCAACATACAATCACCAATTAAATATAAATACAAAAACATCATAATGCCTCGGAGACAACAGAGCATCACTGTTCACACAAACAAGATAAGAGCAGGAGAAACAAGGGACCAGGATGCAGACCCAAAACGCATCTCTGCTGAAGATGTATTATTGGAACTCCCTGATATGGAATTCAAAAGAATTATATTTAGATATCTTCAACAAATTGAGAGACAGATCAAGGAAAACACTCACAAAATTGAGGAAAACACAGAAAACCCTAGAACAATTTTGAAAGACAATACAGGAACAAAATAACAAAATAAATAAAAAATTAGAAATGATACAAAATCTACAGGTAAAAGTCCAGAAGATTAATACTAAATTTTCAGAAATAGATAAGACATTGAATGGGCAAAGGAGTAGAATTGAACCAATGGAAGACAGAATTAGTGAGATTTAAGGCAAGTATCTCAATACTTCTTTAGAAAGCGATCAATCAGAATAAAAGATCAAAACAAAATGAAAGCCTAAGGTTCATGTGAGATACCATCAAAAGGAATATCCTACATGTAATGGGAATTCCAGAACAGGGAGAGAAAATTAAAACCACCGACAAAATTGTCCAATATTTGTTGGAAGAGAATTTTACTGGTATAATGAAAAATGAGAATATATCCATTCAAGAAGTCCGACAAACCCCAAACAGGATAGACCCCAAAAGAAAATCACCAAGATATATCATCATCAAACTCACTAAAACCAAAGACAAAGAAAGAATCCTAAAAGCGGCACAGAAAAAATGAAAAGTTACCTACAAGGGGCAACCACTATGACTAAGCTCAGATATCTTGGCAGAAACCATGCAGGCAAGAAGACAATGGGATGGTATATATAAAATCCTGAAAGAGAAAAATTTCCAACCAAGAGTTACATACCCAGCAAAATTGTTCCTCAAATATGATGGTGAAATTAGGACATTTCCAGACAAGCAGAAATTAAGGGAATTTGTTAAAAACAGACCAGCCTTACAAGAGATGCTAAAGGGAGTCCTTTGGACAGAAAAGCAACAACAGTAAACAACTGACCATTAACACACATGGTAATATAACCCAGAAACCAACCCAGCTATGGAAGTATCCAATGTAAGTAAGCCAGAGACATCAATTGACAAATGGGGACAACAAAAAAACAAAAAGAGGGAAGAAACTGTGTCGTTACAGAACTTCTAAATGGTAGGGAAGTCTAGACAACTACAAGATAGAATAGATGGTTCTAAACTTGGGAAGAAAACTATAAATCACAGGGTAACTTCAAAGAAAAATGAAAAACCTTCACATCGAAATAAAAAAGAGGACCAGCATAAATATTTGTTGTTGTTGTTGTTATGTGCCGTCGAGTCGGCCCCGACTCATAGCGACCCCTCCTTGGGTTTCCAAGGCGGTATCACTAGGGAAGTAGATTGCCCAACCTTCCTTCTGAGGAGTGGCTGGTGGGTTTGAACCGCCAGCCTTCTGGTTAGCAGTTAAGTGCCTTAGGCACTATGCTACCAGAGCTCCTGCATAAATATGTAGCAAATACTAAAACAATAGCATCAAAGGAAGTGATAACATGATTCATAAACAAAATGAGCTCAGCACAGAAAATTATATGGAACAAAGAAATCAACACCACGAAAAAGCACATAACAAAAATGACAGCCACAAATTCATACTTGTGGATAATTACATATCTGGCAAGGGATTTATCTCCAAGATTTATAGAAAACTCCAATGCCTAAACAGCAAAGGAATTAACAATCCAATTGAAAAATGGGCAGAAGACATGAACAGACACTTCACCAAGGAGGATATTCAGGTGGCCAGCAAATACATTAAAAGATGCTCAAAGAGGCTATTGGAGAGATGCAAATCAAAACAACAATGAGATACCATCTCACCCTAACACTGATGGCAATGTTCAACAAGACAGAAAATAACAAAAGCTGGTAGGTATGTGGAGAGATTGGGACTCTCTTACACTTCTGGTGGGACTGTGAAGTGATAAAACCACTGTGGAAAGTAGTATGGCAATTCCTTAGAAAGCTGGAATTGGAGATACCATTTGACCCAGCAGTCCCGTTACTAGATACATATCCTAGAGAGATGAGAAACAGGACAGGAACAGATACATGCACACGCATGTTCATCACAGCACTATTTACAATAGCAAAAAGAAGGAAACAACCTATGTGCCCATCAATGAAAGAGTGGATGACCAAACTATGGTACATATACACAATGGAATGCTATGCAGCACTAAAGAATAATGTAGAGTCTGCAAAATACTGCATAACATGGATGAACTTGGAGGACATTATGATGAGTGAAATAAGTGAATCACAGAAAGGATTAGTATTAGTTCATTGTCGTGGAGAGTCAAGGAAAGGTTTATATATGGAGGGAAACTTTCTTTGTTAGTTGCCAGGGGTGGGACGGGTAGGGAGGGAACACTGCAAAAAACAAAATGCATTGACCCATGTCACTTTAATTTTGTGTATTTCACTGTACATAAATTATATTTCAATAAAATGCATTAAAAAAAAAGGTTCAACCAAAAATAACTTTTAGAAACAGACTATAATGATTTGTATTCCACAATTATCAGTTTATAACTTTTGGTTCCTACAGGTCGTATTTCTGTCCCTATTGACTTACAAAAAGTGGATCAATTTGATCCATTTGCTGTTCCAACCATAAGGTATGTTCCAAATCACTGATCACCACTTCTTTGAGTTTGTTTGTGATTGTTGCTCTAAATCTAAAGTAGATTGGATTAGATTCCTTCCAGAGAGGTAGCTGTATGGAAACAGTATACTTGATTACTCTAAGGTTGTATGAGAACCCTAGTAATTCCTTGTGAGTTCCACAGAACCATTTAAGTTTTTCAGCTCCTGTTAAGTAAGAAAAAGGCTTTCAAGTTAAATTAAGTTTAAGAACTGCTTGCTTATAAGTTTCATTACTACAAGATTTCTCAGCCTTTAATATGCTAATGAGGAGCTCTGGTAGCGTAGTGCCTAAGGCACTTGACTGCTAACCAGACAGCTGGCGGTTCAAACCCACCAGCCACTCCTCGGAAGGAAGGTTGGGCAATCCTGCTTCTGTAGTGATACTGCCTCAGAAACCCAAGGAGGGGTCGCTATGAGTCAGGCTGACTCCACGGCAAATAACAACAACAACAACAATATGCTAATATACATTAAAAACTCTTAAGTATAGATTATTTTTAGAATATCAAATTTATTTTACTAATATTTTTGCAGAAAATCTTGTGACATTCATATGCAGTCATACACTGGGTAATGTTGATGAAAAGCCAACTTTAAATTTCTCTTATTCTGTTATTATAGCTCTATCTGCCATGAACTGAATATCATTTCCACTAATGAAGAGGAAAATGAAGCTGAATCTGATGTCAAGCGTAAAACTAGAGGTAGGTTAATATATTCAAGTCTCACCTTAACACGAGCTTTTCATACAGACATCCTTCTGTCGCTCTAGCCATTAATTAATTCCCTTTGGTCTCAGCTCAGAATGTATCAATGTCTACCCTGAGACTAGCTCAGTAACAAGTAATGTTGTAAGAGTGTTTCTGTCCTTTATTACTTGCCCAAGTGTGCTACTGAAGTCAGTCTGATTCAACAAATACTGAGCAACTTCTAAATGCGGGATCTATATTATATGATAAAATTGTCGATTACTGTTGTTTGAATTTCACAGTCTCTTAGGTTCAACAACTGTTTGTGTTTAATAATTAACTATGTTTGCAGTGCTTTGATATATACAAATGGGCTTTATGATAAATAGATCTAACTTGTGATTAAATTCTATATTCAAGAATTTGAAGGAGCTAGGAAATTTATAAATCTTCCTGCTAAAGGAAGTCAAATCTTATACTATCATCCAAGAGCTACTCTACAGCAATAGAGTGCAAAGGGCTTTCTGCAGTGATGGAAGTGTTATATATCTACATTATCCAGCATGGCAGTTACTAGCAACATGTGGCTTTGGCGCACATGAAATGTGGCTAGTATGACTAAGAAACTGAATATTTAATTTCATTTCATTTTAATTTAAATAAATAGCCACATGTTGCAGTGACTACTATATTGGATGTTGCAGACTTGTGGTCTCTTATCTTTTATGGATTGTTAAAATATTACTAACCTTTGAAAATCCAAGCTCAAATCTTGCATAATCTATGCCAGTTCTAGTAATAACTAAATCTAGTACATTCTACTATTAATGTTTCTGAAATGATAAAAGCATTCTGTTTTAAAAATTTGAAAAGTCTCTAACATCAAAGGGAGCTCTGGTGGCGTGCACCTCAGGCATTTGACTGCTATCCAGAAGGCTGCTGGTTCACACCCACCAACCGCTCCTCGGAAGGAAGATTGCACAATATACTTCCATAGAGATACCACCTCGGAAACCCAAGGAGGGGTCACTATGAGTTAAATCAACTCAATGGCAGTGAGTTTGGTTTTTGTTTTTTCCTAACATCAAAGACAGATCAACATAAACTAGAAAAGGGAACTCAGAGAAAATAAACAATGCAAAGAACAAAAACCAGAAAACCAAACTCACTGCCATCAAGTCGATTCCAACTCATAGCGACCCTCATTGGATTTCCAATGCTGTAAATCTTTACAGAAGATCACTCCATCTTTCTTCCATGGAGCAGCTGGTGGGTTTGAACCACTGACCTTCCAATTAACATCCAAATGCCTTATCCCTTATGCCACCAGAGCTCCTTAAAGAATAAAACAACCCCTTTTTAAAAAAATACTATCATATCTTCAGAGAATAAGATATTAAACCTGAAATTCTTATTTTATTTAATTTTAATCAAATTCAAAACTGATACTCAATTCTGTTATTGAAAAGCCTTTATGTATGTTTGGAATAATCTGGATATGTAAGCCTACTTTTTCAACTGTACATTTTATAATTTAAATCTAAATGTAGATCAAGTGTTCCTGATGGTAAATTAGCATCTGAATTGAGATGAGCTTTTAAGTACCAAATAAACCCAGGATTCCAAAGACTTAATATGGGAAAAAAATGTAAAATACTGTAATTTGTTTTTCCTTAAATATTGAATTGTTAATATTTTAGATAGTGGAGGTCAAATAAAATAAGATTATTAAAATTAATTTCACCCGATTATTTTTTTTAATGACTATTAAGAATATTTTAAATTAAGTATATTTCTCACATATTTGTATTTAATAGCACTATTCTAGAAAACACTTATAAGAAACTTAAAAGTTATATTTCCATGTTGTTCTTGCTACCAGAATGCTAACTATAATGCATGTTTTCCGTAACTTAGGTTATAAGAAGACTGGTCTAGCTCCCTATGTGAAAGTTTTTGAGCAGTTTCTTGAAAAACTGGATGAATCCCGAAAAGGAGAACTTCTCAAGAAGAGTGGTAAGATTCTACAGCCTTTCCCTTTTATCTATTTAGATCATAGTATAAGGCATTTGACTGCTAACCAGAGGCTGGTGGTTCAAACCCACCAGCCCACTCCTTGGAAGGAAGGTTTGGCAATCTACTTCCGTAGTGATACTGCCTCAGAAACCCAAGGAGGGGTCACTATCGACTCAATGGCATTGGGTTTTTATAAGTAGTTTAAAGCATTCAGCAAGTTAGCAATTTTGGAGCTCTAAACTCTGGTGGCATAGTGCTAAGGCATTTGACTGCTAACCAGAAGGCTGATGATTCAAACCCACCAGTCACTTCTTGGAAGGAAGACTGGGCAATCTACTTACATAGAGATACTGCCTCAGAAACCCAAGGACAGGTTGCTGTGAGTCCAAACTGACTCAACAGCAGTGAGTTAGGTTTCAGTTTAGTCTCTGCTTTCCCCAAAAAAGTTTACTGATTTGTCTTACTATACTGTTGTTTAGTAAAATTGAGGCCCCTTAACTGAGTTCAATACATATATATTCAATATTTTTTATGTATCAGGGAATATAAAGGAAATATACAAAGATTAATTTCACACCATACCTCAAAAAGTTAATAATCTTACTAATTTGGTGTAAAACAGAACTACAAAATGCTAAGAAAGAGATGGTATCTAGTTGTGGGAATCTGTGAAGACTTCATATGAAATGGGTGATATCTGAACTTCTTTCAGTGAACTGCTATAATAATTCTGATTCCTAATGCCAAATTCCATGCCTTTAGGTATGAGTAGGATTTCCACAAGAAGAAATTTAATGGAATAAAGGTTCAAAGACAGAAAAAGTAATTATTCATTCTAGAAGGAATAGTAGGAACAAAGGCACAGAAGCAGAAAAATACTAGGTTCCTCTGGGGGCCATCAAATAGTGCAGCTCGACTGGAAAAATGTGTATCAAGAAGTGATGGGATACACCTAAAGAAGTGAGAGTCATGACGAGAACAGACATATGCACACCCATGTTCATCACAGCACTATTTACAATAGCCAAAAGATAGAAACAACCTAGGTGTCCATCAGCTGAGGAATGGATAACCAAACTTTGGTACATACACACAATAGAATACTGTGCAACCCTAAAGAATAACCTAGAATCTGCAAACACCACATAATGTGGATAAACTTGGAGGACATTCTGCTGAGTGAAATAAGTCAATCACATAAGGACAAATATTGTATTAGTCCGTTATTGTAAAAATCAAGGTATGAGTAGGTAAACAGGACTATACTCATGACCATATTGTAGGTTTTTTGGATAATATTTCTACATATGTACTTATGTGTGCTGTAAAAGGGTGGGAAGGGAGGGGAGGAAACACTGCAAAATTTTTAAAAATAATAATAACAATTAGTTAAAAAAAAAAAGAGGCAAGGATGGAACAGAGAACAATTCATTTTAGAAAAAAAAAAAGTGTCTTTATGTATATTAGAGCTAATGGGACAAAGTTATGAAAACCTAGCCATAAGCAAACACCTTGAAGGCCTTCAGGGTCAGGACCATAGTTATGAGGATATCAAGCTCAGCTGACATAAATAACATAGTACAGAAAAACATTGTTCTTAAGAGAAAAAAAAATGTTCTGCATCCTACTTTAGTGAGTAGTGAGTGGGGACTTAAAAGCTTGCAAGTGGCCATCTAAGATGCAATTACTGGTTTCTCTTTGTCTGGAGCAAAGAAGAGTGAAGAAAATCAAAGATGCATGGAAACAATTAGTTCAAGAGACCCAGTGGACCTTGGAAGGGATGTAGGAGATCCTGGATAGAGAGGGAGAACAATGTGGAACAAAACTCAAAATCATTT
>NW_006922077.1:1718975-1732478 GCF_000298275.1 Orycteropus afer afer | reverse complement strand
AAAAAAAAAAAAATCACAGAAAAGACCAGGCTTACTGATCTGATAGAGACTGGTGGAGTACCTGAGACTGTGGCCCTTAGTCACTCTAAAGGACTGGAACTGAACTCCATGGTTCAACTTGCAGCGAAACAATAGACAGATCAATGAGGTCAACAATAACACAAGGGATGCACCACTCCTTAGAACAAACAACCAGAAGAGATCAAAAGGACATCATTTTCCCAGGAATAAAGCTTAGAAGGCAGGAATGGACAGGAAAGAAGGACAAAGGTAAATGGTAACCATAGGGAAGAAGTGAGAAGAGTGTTTCTACATTGTGGGGATAACAATCAGTGTCATGAAACAAAATATGTATGAACTGTTCAATGGAAAACCAATTTTCTCTGTAAACTTTCACCCAAATCACAATAAAAAGTTTGAGGAAAAAAAAAAATCGATCTGGCAATAACAGATCTGGGGAGAAGTAGGGACTAGAACCATGCCCAAGATGCCAGCTGGGCTGTTGTCACTGGGACAGCAGCACTGGAGATCTCCAAAAGGTACAAATGCTGGAACCATGCAGAGACTTGACAATGATTTATAAGTTGAATGATGAAAAAAGAAAGGGAAAGTGTCACAGAAGCCAGGGGAAAGGAAGGTTTCAAAGAGATTGTTGTTGTTAGGTGCTGTTGAGTAGGCTTCAACACATACGACCCTATGTACTACCGAATGAAACACCATCTGGTCCAGTCTGTCTTAGTCTGGAAGCTCCACTAAAACCAGTCCGCCATGGATGATCCTGCTGGTATTTGAAATACCAATAGCATAGCTTCCAGCCTCACAGCAAAATTCAAGCCACCACAGTACTACAAATTGACAGATAGGTGATGGTTCAAAGAGATCATCAAATGCAGTAGTGGGCTAATAAAATCCTGTTGTACACAGTAACTGGGAGCTCTGGTAGCAAAGCGCCTAAGGCACTTGACTGCTAACCAGAAGGCTGGTGATTCAAACCCACCAGCCACTCCTCAGAAGGAAAGTTGGGCAATCTACTTCTGTAGTGATGCCGCCTCCGAAACCCATGGAGGGGTCACTATGAGTCAGGTCTGACTCAATGGCACGTAACAACAACAAACACAGTAACTAGAAGGAGGCACAAGGAGGATATCAGTGTCAAAGATCAAAGGAAGAGTTCTTTGGATATGAGACGAGCATATGTATAAGCCAAAAGGGGAAAAAAATTGGCAAAGTATTATTCAAGAGGTTGCTGGATATCAGAAAACTATGGCAATGTTATAGAAATACAAATAACCTCTCTAACTTCATTTTTTAATTAAATGTGCCACGGTTGAAGGAGTAGTGCCTAAGATAGTATTTCACTCATTTGCACTCAAATACGTGCTTATTAAGTGTGTCAGTTTGAACTCACCCAGAAGAAAGGCCTGGGAATCTGCTTCTGAATCATGACCATGAAAACCCTATTGAGCACAATTCTACTCTGCAGTGCATGAAGTTGCCATGAGTTGGAATCAACTGGATGACAACTGATATGTGCTTACGGAATGAATAGTGTTGACTCTGAACTTAGAAAGCCTTGTTGAAGCTGTCATTCCAACCACAGTGTTAAGTCCTTTATATTCTCATTGTTCTGTACTAGCTCAATCTGTAACGTAGGCTTCAGCAAATGTGAAAGCAAGTCTTTACACGTGATACGAATTTAAAAGGAAGAATTAAGCAAATCAGAATGTGAAAATAAATCTTTTGTTTTCCTTTTCTATCCTTTGATTTAAAAAATCTATTCTATTTTAGATTTACAGAAAGATTTCTGAAGATAACAACTCCCTTCAAAACAACACAGGTATCTTCTACCATCAAACAAGGATCAAATACTTCAAGAGCCATTTAACAAATATGGCAGAAACATGTATGCATCTTAATGCTCAAAGTAAAATTTCCTTTTTTGAGAAATAATTGTGTTGAAAAGAGTGACAGGTTCCTGGAAGTAGCAATAAAAGGATTAATAAGTGATGGTTGGACTTCCGACAAGATTTGTAAACGTTAATATTATACAATGATAATTCTATGATTTCCAATATAAATAAGCCCTATTAAACAGTAAGTGAGCAATAATATACCCAAAAGTTTAATCTAGCTCACTAGATACAGTTTCTAGGTCTCTGGGCAAATGAAGGCTTCTTCCTTAACACTTGAGTTAATTATACGGGCATATATACTAAGTCAATATTCTGGTTACCTAGTGCCACCCTGACAAGAATATACCACAAATGGGATGGCCTTAACAAACAGGAGTTTATTCTCTTACAGTTGGGAGGGTTTAAGTCCAAGTTCAAAGTGCCAAGCTCTAGGATCAGGATGAAAGCCCCTTGACCTTGGCTTCAGCTCTGCCTCTTGCTCCCGGCCCACTGAAGCTAGAGGCATCTCTTCACTCCCTTAGCTCCTGGCTGCTGAGGCTAACAAGCCCAAAGTCGACAGATAAAATGGTACAGTCCTGATGTTACCAAACCACACAGCAGGCCATTAATTCAACTGCATTGTAAGTCCCAAGGTCGGCAGAGCATGGCAGGCTGCTGAACAACGACATGGCTACATGCAGGGTCCAAGCATGCCATAAGCTAGAGACCATTCCCCAAGGCTTCTGCTTATATACAGGAAGCAGACCACATTCCCTAAGGCAGCTACTCAGCTGCTCACAGTAGATTCCACCATGGAGTTGATCACCAGTCTCATCATGGGGAATACTACATCCAGCTGCCCAGCCATTCAACCAGGCCCAGCCAAGTTGACACACAACACTGAACTACCACAGTCACTTCCTAATTTTGCTTACTGATATTTTTATTGGCCCATTTTTTAAAAATCATCCTACTCTACCAAAACTTCAATTCAAAAGATAAAATTACTAGAGCAGCAACATTTAGGCCTAGTATGGTTGTCTTTACAGCTGTTAAAATTAAAGCTCCTAACTTCTTGCCTCAGAAAGCAATTGGACTACTCTACTGTAAAGCAGCTTAGAAAAAACAATCAGGGGACCAGGTTTGCTGGTCTGACAGAGCCTGGTGGAACCACTGAGACTATGGCCCCTAGCTGCCCTTCAGGTCTGGAATTGAACCCATACCTGTGGCTTCCAGCCAAACAAAAGACGCATATGAGTTGAACATTTACCTGAGGTAGATACACTCCTTGGAGAGAACAATCCGAGAAAGAAGGGCTGTTTATGCACAGGGAGACAGCTCAGGAGGCAGGAGTACATGGAGGGATGGACACAAGGAAGAGGTAACTATGGGGAGGAAGTGGGAGAGGAGCTGTTGCATTGGGGTAAATTGTAGTCAATGTCATGAGACAAAGTGTATGTGAACTGCTGTATGGAAAGTGAATTTGCTCTGTAGATTTTCACCCAAATTACAATTAAAAAGAAAAATGGTTGGGAAAAAAAAAAAAGCAGCAGCAGAGACCACCTTGTGACCTGATATCCATTGAATAAAAGGGTATGTTACAATTAAAAGAAAAAACAATCAACTTCAACATAAAACCAGTTGTATTTGTCAAAGCACTTAGATGTTTTTATGTATCTAAACAGAATACTCAAATTTTAAAAATTTCATTTCTTGTGTTTGATTTTACGTAATGAGGTCTAAAGTGTCATATTTCTCTTGCCTGATTTTACAACCAATCTAAACAAAGCAGTCAGTCTCATTTATATTCATCTAAGAAAGAAAAGCAAACCATCAAGCCAGTGCTTTCTGTGACTTGCATTGTCTCCTCTACAATCACACAATCTTTTTTTCCTGTTATCTTTTGGCTTATGTTAAACAGACTCCATAAAACAGACTGTATTAAACAGTCAATCCACTGAAATGCCCTGTATTTCTTTCTCATGGTAATTTTAAGAAAAAATATTAAAAGGCTATTGTGCAAAGTATTGAGATACCATTTACTTGTATTGTTCACTCTTTAGGTTCTAAAAAGAGTGGGTCAATTAGAGCACCTCAATGCAGGTAATTACTAAAGATTTAGTAATTAAGAACTTAGAATAAACTGGAAAGATGGGTGTTATTCTTTCAACAACAGATGCTTTAAGCTTCCATTGTGGTTTTGTAACTGTGTCTCTATCATGAAAGTATTTTAATGTTTTATTATTAAAGCCCTTGCATAAAAGCTGGTGTACTAGTCCATAAAATTAATTACAGAACATATTGTGCTCATAAAAAATAATAAATGTTTGGGTCTTGAAGAGAGCAGAACCATGCTCAAGACTATTGATTTCCCTTTTCCAATGTGGCAATTCACCAGTACATTATAATTGTAGAAACAAAGGGCATGGTAAAGGCTTCCATCTCCAAACTTACCCAATTTATAACAAATCACAGAGAAAAAGTAAATACATCCTTCCTTAGTTAGATATTATGACAGAGAGAGTTAGAAAAAATCAGTGTACTTGATGAGGAAGAAAGGGGAATGGTGAAAATGCAGTTGTTTGTCTAAGAAAGGGCTGTTTTGGGCCCTTTCTATTAAAGTAAGTGGACTGTATTAGAAATCTTCCAGATCACTTATTTACCTACATAGAGATTAATTCTATCTGCAATTTTAATACTAGCAATAAGCACTTTTCAAATGTTACACTCATAGTGCCTAAAGTTCCTAACAAATCCTATTAAATAGCTAATATTATCCCATTTTCTAGATAAGGAAACAGGCACAGATAGGCTAAATTGTCTAAAGACACTATTAGGTGACAGAGTTGGTTCAGACAGCAATGTTGCATCAGAGTCCATGTTCTTAATCACTGCACAATATTGTCTCTCCTATGTGAAGAGAAAGGAGTCTTGATGGCACGAGTTGTTAAGCACTTGGCTGTTAACTGGAACCTTAGCAGTTCAAACCCACTCAGTGGGTCCTCAAGAGAAAGACCTGGCAATCTGCTTCCATAAATATTTGAGTTGAGAAAATGCTATAGGGCAGTTCTACTCTGTCACATAGGAGCTCTGGTAGCATAGTGCCTAAGGCACTTGACTGCTAACCAGAAGGCTGGAGGTTCAAACCCACCAGCCACTCCTCGGAAGGAAGATGGGGCAATCTACTTCCGTAGTGATACTGCCTCAGAAACCCAAGGAGGGGTCGCTATGAGTCGGGAGGGCACATAACAACAACAACACTCACATGATGTTGCTATGAGTAGAAACTGACATGATGGCATCCAACATCAGAAGAGAATGTCAGAATTTCCCATTCCTGGTAAACTACTATCTCACTTAATCCTAATTCATTCATTTTAATCCTCACTGCACTATGGTAAAAAAAAAAAAAAAAGTAATTTTAAAGTAGCTTTCAAAGCACTGCAAATTTGCACTGCTTCTCTTAGAATGGTGTAATGGGTATGGCATTTGACTGCTAACCAGAAGGTCCGCTGTTTAAACCTACCAACTGCAGGAGGAAGGTGAGGCAGTCTACTTCTGTAAAGATTTACAGCCTCAGAAACCAATGGGGGTCTCTTTAAGTTGGAATTGACTTGATGGCAGTATGTTTTTTTGTTTTGATTCCTCTTAAAAATCAAATGTGCATGAACTGTTGAATATAAAACTAATCTGCTTTGTAAATTTGCACCCAAAGCAAATAGAAAAGATAGCCAATGCAAGGCTGGGGGAAAGCAGCTATTATCATTTTAAAGTCATTAGATCAAATAGTCTTAGCTGGTTTAGATAATCCAGGCATATATTCGTTGAGTCTTTTTGTAAGGCTAAGAGAAGGGGTGGGACCTCTGGTAGCGTAGTGCCTAAGGCACTTGACAGTTAACCAGAAGGGTGGCGGTCCAAACCCATCAGCCACTCTTCCGAAGGAAGATGAGGCAATTTACTTCCCTAGTGGGAGCTCTGGTAGCATAGTGGCTAAGGCACTTGACTGCTAACCAGAAGGCTGGCGGTTCAAATCCACCAGCCACTCCTCGGAAGGAAGGTTGGGCAATCCTACTTCTGTAGTGATACTGCCTCGGAAACCCAAGGAGGGGTCGCTATGAGTCGGGGCCGACTCCACGGCAAATAACAACAACAGTGATACTGCCTTAGAAACCCAAGGAAGGGTCGCTATGGACCCGAGGGTATATAACAAGAGGGGGTGTGGGTGTCAGGGCCCACAGCCTTTTTATTAATAAAAAACACTGGTTTTACATTCTACTTTTTCAAGAATCTTACTGTATAAAGCATGGGTTCTTAAAGTGGGGTCCAGAGCCTGTAAAATGTATAAATTCCAGGAGATCTAAGAAGTTCCCAATGTGGACAAAAATAATGCATATGTCTATGTCCTTTTCTCTGGGGAGGGGAATCGATAGTTTTATCAATTGGAGAATGACTAGTAAAAGGGAGATTCCTGTACAAACCTCAGTGTACCAAAGTGTATAAAGGTGAGAAGTTATGAATAGGCTGCTTTCACTTCTCAGTTGAGGTCCTCCCAGAGAATGCATCATAATGTCAACTTTGGCCTAAGTCGTGTGTTTCAAAAACAAAACAATTAGGGGTTAATCTACGCCACTGCTACCTTCTAATGGTGTGAATACAACCTGTAGCACTCGATATTAATGTCTCATATTCTCCCTAGTTATTTGAGAAATAGTAATCGAGAAGTCGTTTTAAGTGTTGTGGCTACTTTGCCAACCGGAGGGCGGAGGCTGTGTCTCATTACGTTTACCTGCAGCTCTCAGAAATGCCCCGACCAGCGGAATGGAGGGGGCAGGCTGCGTGGTCAGTGCGTCCTATCTTCAGTGAACTCTTCTCCATATTTAGACCTCGCCTTCACACCCGCTCTGGAAACAAGCCGCACTGGTCACTTGTTAAAGGAAGTGGCTGCCAGCAATACCTGACCCGGAATTGGATCCTGGTCCCGCCCATTCCGCGCCAAGCTTCCTTCTGCAACAGGCGTGGGTCACGCTCTTGCTTGCTCTCTTTCTGCCGCCATCTTGGTGCCGCGTTCCCTATACAGTAAGTGCTGTCTGCGCCGCTACCCTATATCCACAGCCATCCGCTTTTCTTGCGGGCTAAGCCGCCCTGGGTACTTAATTAAGGAGAGTTGAAAGCCTTATGGGACCGCAAGATCCCTACTCGGCCGTGGGAAGTGTGGCCTTGAGGCCTCCGGACAAAATGGGGTCTGCGGTTGGTGTTCTGGCAAAAATAAGACAGAAGGGCCAGGCCGGGCTGGAGTCCAGAGCTGGGGAGGTGGGAGCCGTTGCGATGTTGGAGGCGGAAGTGGAGTGCTGCTTCTGCTAGAAACGGCTTCACAAGAATACAGAAGAGGTTAAGGGGGCACGGCCTGGGAACCCCCACCCCGTTCTTACTGTGACGAACGAGTGTTGGCCCCCGAAAGTCGGTAAACGGGAGTTCTGGAGGTCGCAGCTCAGGCATCGTGAATGGAAGGGATGGTGGGAGCCAGACCAGGGTTCTCGCCTTCGGGTTGAGAACACAGTGGTGATTGCTGGCCTTGTGGGATTTGGAGTGTGGAATAAAACAGTCACTGGGAATTCCGCTCTCTGCGGAGTGGGGAGGCGCGGTGAGAAGGTGATGAGTTTGATCAAAGATCTGAGGGTCACGTCATTTCCCACCCATTCCCTGCTATTTTGGGGAGCATAGTCTTCAGTTCTCGTGATGGTTTTCGTAACAGCCCTCTTCAGCGTTTTTCAGAGTACTTGACTCTTCAGGGGAGAGAATGGATCCCAGTCAATTCAGGCCTCCTTTTTATTCCCTTCCTTTAGAAATGCCCGGTGAAGCCACAGAAACCGTGCCTGCCACAGAGCAGGAGTTGCCACAGCCCCAGGCTGAGACAGGTAGGTTTCCCTAGCCTTCTTCTCGTTAATTAAGATGGACCCTGGGCTGTTAGGTGGGTAGAGTGACCAAAAGGGAGTAGACTGCTTTTCAGAAAGTTAACGCTCTTTCAAGAAGATGGGGCTGTAGCTTTACCAGGAAAGGGAGACCATAAAATTAACTCTTGTCCTGTCCTCAAGGAACTTCATTAGAAAGATGGAGTAAAAGCAACATCTTTGAGGTTTAAGGATATTAAAAGCACCTGAGCCTGTTCTTTGAGTTCTGGTGGCGCTGTGGTTAAAGCATTGGGCTGCCAACCAAGAGGTGGCTGTTTCGAACCCACTAGCCACTCCGGAGCAAGATGAGGCAGTCTACATCCATAAAAATGTACAGATTTGGAAACCCTACAGGCCCCTACTCTGCCCTTATGGATTGATATGAGTCGGAATTGACTCATGGCAGTGAGTTAGTCTGCTTGTGGTTTATGCCAGCTGCCTCAAAAGAAGCTGTGCTGTGGAACCGAACCCCCACTTCATGTAGGAAAACTGAGCAGGAAAGGGTCTCCGTGATTCTTTTTTATTTTTTTTTATTTTTTTATTTTGTCTCCGTGATTCTTGCCAATTGGAGCTGGATGACAAACATGCCAAGGAGACTTGAGCTTTTGTGAGGTCCCAGCCAGCAAGTTGCATCAAGGTTTTAGATAGCAGAGCTTGGCAGTTGTGCCTTTGTCACGTGTCTGGATGAAATGAGTACTAGGGGTAAATGTGTCCTGCCTGGGCCTCTGGGTCCTCCTAGGTTGGTTAACTTGTTCTGTGGATTGGTATTGACATGTTTCCTGTGTTCTGGAATAGTCCCTGCATCAACAGCTTGTCTGTAACCCAGAATTGAAAACTAAAATAAAGCCTGCCTTTGGCTGCTTTTCAACTTTGAAATTTATGGATGTATAGTGAAGACGTGTTGAATTCTAGTGAAAATATCTCTGTAGGAAACTTGGGGGAGGGAGATGTAGATAATATCGATGATATATTGTGCAGAACTAAAAGGAATCTTCAAGCTGTAACCTCTATCCTCACTTTGTTTTTAACTCCACTTCTCACTTAAGGACAATTGCTTCCCCCTTTTGGAATTAAAATACAGAGTTGTTTGTAATGTTAGTTGAAAGCATTGAGGCCCTCGCTCCCCCACCTGTCTGATTTTAGCAACTGAAGGGATTAATGCAGCTGCTAAAAAGGAGGCCCTAAACTGGGGACTGAATTATATGAAGTCTTTGAATGACAAGGGACTTAAAGGAATAGAATAAAGGACTAATTTCTAAATATCCTGTAATTTCAGTGCTGATGAAACCTTAGAGGACCTGTATTATTGAACAACTTATATTTACAAAGATAGAGACTGAAATTTAGATGAGTTTAGAATAATATGGTGTGAAGCTTCAAAACTAATGCAATTTACTTCTGAAGTAGTCTTTGGCGATGTTGTTAAAAGTATTACTAAACAGTCTGAGTAATCGTGAAGTGCCTAAGGCATTTGACTGCTAACCAGAAGTCTGGAGGTTCAAACCCACCAGCCAATCCTTGGAAGGAGGTTAGGGCAATCTGCTTCTGTAGCGATATCGCTTCGGAAACCCAAGGAGGGGTTGCCATGAGTTGCATTCGATTCGATGGCAGTGAGTTTGGTTTTTGGTTTAGGAATACACTCAGGTTTTTTCTACAGATAAAATTAATCTTTCCGAATGAATGAGAAAACTAACTCAGAGAATAAGCTATGATGTCAAAACAAGCAATTTGGGTCTAATCCTAACTCAGTCCAGTCAAAGGAAGAGATATTCCATGTCTTAAATTCTGATTAACCTGTTTCCGAGCTTTTTATTGTAATCGTAAAATATTGACCCTGCAAACTTATTCAAAAGAAAAACTGTTTGAGCCAACTAACTCTTTTCTCTAGTAGGATACTATAAGAACATCAGAATTGCTGGTTGAGTAAATTGTGAATTTGGGTCCTCTAGGGTTTGGTTTTTTTTCTTTTTGTTTTGTTTTGTGATTTAACACATTATTTTAGGGGTTGGTCTAATCCTGTTATAGCTCCATCTTTCAAAGAACCTTTTACTTAGCTTTATTCTAGTGCCGAATATTGATCTATTTTGGCATAATGAAATATTTAAGGAGTGAGGCTCTCACTAACTTCTACTTCCAAAATAGAACCATAGTCTGGTTTGACAAGTTGGGTTACAATTTTATAATGCAGTCCCTACCTTTATGACTAAGCTTTCTCCCTAGAGGTCTAAATCATTTTAGATTGACATCTGAAAAGCTAACATATAGAAAAGTCTGTAGAGATTATGGAGTTTAACTCATTTGTGTAAAGAATCCTGGTGCCAGTTCAAACCCACCAGCTGCTCTGCAGGAAAAGATGTGGCAGTCTACTTCCCTAAGATTACAGCCTTGAAACCCCTGTGGAGCAGTTATACTCTGTCCTGTGAGTAGTAATTGCCCCTTAGCCCATTTGTTGTTTGTTTTGTTTTGTTTTGTTTTGGGTTGAGTAAACGGGGACATAGGGAGGGTTAAAATACTTAATTCTTAGTATTAAATTCTGAAGAGTTTCAATTTAAGGAAATACTGAATTGTGCTGGGCACCCCCTTCCTAAAAGTATTCTAACAAAATCAGATTTTTCCTGACCTAGTGGAAGCCTTGGAGCATAAAGACCTGTTTTTTCATATTTAGCTGTGATTCCCCGTCATTGTCACCACTCACTACCCCTCTTGTTCCAGATTACAATGTCTGTTTCAGTTAGTTCATGATAATTAGGTGGGCAGCATTTTATTGCTTAGAAGGACTTATGAATGAGGTTCATTTGAGGGGAGAAGGAGAGAGCACAGCTGAGAAAGGATAGAAACGCATGCTGTTCTCACCCTACTCCTGGGACTGCATTCCCCATTTAGAGGCTGGTGGGCTACTCTTAGACCATTCTGCCCACCCTGAAATAGTTTGTTTATTTGGGTAGAATTTGGAAAGTGAAGGAGATGAGGAGAGGGATGTATTATCACTTGACCCCGAAGTATGTTTGGGGAAGGTTGTTGCCTTGTGACCGTTGTCTAATCCTGTGTAGTGACTTTCATTCTCAGATTAAAAATTCCAATGTTTTCTTGTGAGGCTTGTTGTACCAAGTTGGAGCTGTATAACTCATCTTTGTTTTTTCCTTTCTTTATTCCCTTTTTGCTTTTCTCCTCCAGCTGTGCTCCCTATGTCTTCATCCTCGGGTGTCACTGCTACTTTGGGGAAGCCTGGACCTACCCATCCCCTTCCTTACTCACTGGCACCCCAACAGTGCCTTCTAGCAACTGCTAACCAGCCTTCCCCATACCCTTCTCCCTCTAATACTGCCTCAACCCATTTTGAAGTTCCTTTTCCTCAGTCATCCTCTGGGATATCCCTGCCTTTGGGAGCTGCCCTTTGCCCCTCTGGCACCCCAACTTTCCTACCAGACTTAATTGGGCCTCCCATCTCCCCAGCTGCCTTAGCTCTGGCCTCTCCCATGATAGCTCCAACTATGAAAGGTGCCCCTTCCTCTTCAGCTCCCTTGGCTCTGGTAGCCTTGGCTCCCCCTGCGGTTCAGAAGAGTTCTGCTTTCCCACCTAACCCTCTGACCTCCCCTCCAATTGTTGTAGCCAAGTCAGTGTCAGTGACATCTCTGTCAACTCCCATTGCTCCCTCAGACCCAAAGACCTCTTCTATTCAAGTTCCTTCCCAGGTAGTCCCTAATCCAAAAAGTACCACCAGCTCTCCAGATAAAGTCAGTGCTATTCCATCCCACTTTGTCTCTGTTAAGTCTGGATTAGCCTCCTCTGACCCAACCTCCCATACTGCATTGGTTACAGTACCTGTAACTCCCAAAGAGCTTCATATTCCTCAAGAAATAACCACTCTGGGGATACCGGTCTCTCCTTCTTTGCCAGCCCTTGAGGACCCCAAAACTCTCCCCACTTCGGTGTTGGTAAAGCTCCCAACCCAAACAGATACTCAAACTGTACCTGCCTCTCCTGTAGGAGTTCTTGTTTCTCCAGCCCAAGAAGAACTTCCCACCATGAAAGACCCTACTCCATTGGCTTTGGCAGTCCCTAAAGATTCACCTTCACCCCAAAGTACATCTTCTTCTCCAGAGATGTCTCTTTCTTCTGAAGCTACCTTAGCAAAGAAGAGCCTTGAAGAGCCTTTTCCTATGGTTAAGCCAGCCAGTGCTACTGCATCTCCTCTTGGTGTTCTTAATTTCCCAACCTCTGTAATCAAGACAAATTCCTGTGCAAGCCCAGATCCTGCTAGTCTGCTCCTCAGAAGTTCTCCCACTATCCCAATAGTAGCTCCCACAGCAGATCCCACAGGCATGTCAAATAAAAAGAATCCAGCTACCCCTGCTGGAATGGCTCTTGTAACTGCCCAAGGTACCTCTGCTCCTACAACTACTACAGCCAGCCCTTTTCTAGAAGGAGGTGTCTCTTTAGTTCCTAAAAGTCACCCAGCTGAGAAAGGTACTTCCACTCTTGCTACTTCACCTTTGGTTTCTTCAGCCTCTGAAAGTTGCCCTGTAGCTCCAGCTGTCACTTCATCCTCCCAGGATGTTTCAGCTTTTCCAGCTACCTTGGTCTCTGAAATTCCCAAGTCTGTGCCCTTTCTCTCTGTTCCCCCAGAAGGGATGAGTCCTTCAGATGCAAAGAAAGTTGATGATATTTGTCATACCTCAGTATTGGCACCTGCAGCTTCCTTTCCTGAAGGGCCCCCAAATGAGAAGGACTTTGGTGCTTCTGTTACTTCATCTTCCAGAGAAGGAACTCTAACTGATGTAGTTGACTCCCCATCTCCTTCAAGGATCAGTGGTGTATCTCCTCAGGCTAAAAGACCTCCAACCAAGAAGGGTTCAGCTACTTCCCCTGTTACCTTGACTCTTGCTTCTTCTGTTTCTAAAAGTGAACCTGCTATCCCTAGTTCTCCGGTTGGAAATCTTTCATCCCCTGTTTCTCCACTTGAAGCTTCCCTTCTTCCAGAAGCCAGTCAGTCTTTTCAAGGCTCTAAAGGCTTACCAGCCAAGAAGCATTCTCCCACTCCTCCATCCCTGAAAGAGTCTACCCCTTCCCCATCTGTTACTCCTTCCCCCAAGGAGGGCCCTGCTATCTCATCACCCAAAGGGGCCCCAGGAACCCCATCTCCCAAGAAGAGCCCTACTCCCCCACCTATGACTCCTTCTTCCAAAGGGGCCCCAGCAGCACCATCCCAAAAAGGAGGCCTTACTCCCCCACTTGTAACAACAACTTCCAAAGGAGCCCCCACTCCCTCACCTATAATGACTCCTTCCAAAGGGACCCCAACAGCGCCAGCCCCCAAAAGGCTCCCCACTCCCCAACCTGTGGCTCCCTCTTCCAAAGAGGCCCCAGCAACACCATCCCCGAAGGAGGACCCCACTCTTCTTCCCTTAACAACTCCTTCCAGAGAGGCCCCTACTCCCACACCTCTGACTCCTCCCTCTTCAAAAGAGGCCCCAGCAGCACTATCCCCCAAAGGGGCCACGACTCCCTCACCTGTGACCACTCCTCCTTCCAAAGGAGCCCCTGCACCCCCACCTATAACAACTCCTCCCAAAGGGGCCCCTGCTCCCCCACCTATAACAACTCCTTCCAAGGGGGCCCCTGCTCCCCCACCTATAACAACTCCTTCCAAGGGGGCCCCTGCT
>NW_006922077.1:1710071-1718825 GCF_000298275.1 Orycteropus afer afer | reverse complement strand
GACCACTCCTCCTTCCAAAGGAGCCCCTGCACCCCCACCTATAACAACTCCTTCCAAAGGGGCCCCTGCTCCCCCACCTATAACAACTCCTTCCAGGGGGGCCCCTGCTCCCCCACCTATAACAACTCCTTCCAGGGGGGCCCCTGCTCCCCCACCTGTAACAACTGCTTCCAAAGGGGACCCTGCTCCCCCACCTGTAACAACTGCTTCCAAAGGGGACCCTGCTCCCCCACCTATAACAACTGCTTCCAAAGGGGACCCTGTTCCCCCACCTGTGACTCATCCCTCTTCAAAAGGGGCCCCAGCAACACCGTCTCCCAAGGGGGGTCCCACTCCCCTACCTGTAACGACTCCTTCCAAAGGGGCCCCTGCTCCCACACCTGTGACTCCTATCTCTTCAAAAGATGCTCCAACAACACCATCCCCAAAGGGGGACCCCACTCCCCCACCTGTAATGACTCCTTCCAAAGGGCCCCACGTGGTACCATCCCCCAAAGGGACTCCTACTTCCCCACCTGTGACTTATCGCTCTTCAAAAGATGCCCCAACAACACCATCCCCAAAGGGGGGTCCCACTCCCATATCTGTAATGACCTCTTCCAAAGGGGCCCCAGCAGCACCATCCTCCAAAGGCGCCCAAACAACACCATCTCCCAGAGGGGTTCCTACTCCCCCATCTGTGAGTCCTCCTTCTTCCAAAGAGACCTCAGAAACCCCAACCCCTAGAAGTTCCTCTGCTTCCCCAGCTTTAGTCACCTGTCCTTTGGAGGCCATTGCCCCTCAGGAATCTAAAGGACTCCAAATAAAGAAAGGCTGTGCAGCTTTCAAAGAAGTACTTGTTGCCCCATCTCCAGAAAGAGCATCAGTTATCACTGCACCCACTCAGAAAGGTCCATCAGCCAAGAAGGGTTCTGCTCCCTCGCCTTCAGTGTACTCAGATCCCTCAGCTAAGCATGATACTAAAGGACCACTTCCTACAGTGGCTTCAGCCCCTCTGCTGACAGTCTCCACTCAGAAATGCTCTTCTCCAAAGACTCCCAAAACCCACCCTGTTTCTCCCACAAAAAGCAAAGATTCTGTTCATGCCCCTTTGGTACCCTTGGCTGCTCCTCCTGAGTCTGAGACATCTACCCCTCTAGCAGCAGCTGTTTCTGAGAAGGTCCTTCCTAAAACTGGGTTAGCATCTGTCTCTCCAACATCCACCCCATTAGTCTCTCTGCCTTTTGCTCCCTCCCCAGTTCCCCCTCTGCTTCCTAAACAGCCATTTCTGCCGTCCTCACCTGGGCTGGTGCTGGAATCACCCCATAAGCCCCCAGCCCCTGCTGATGAGGATGAGCTGCCGCCTCTGATTCCCCCAGAACCAATCTCTGGGGGAGTGCCTTTCCAGCCAGTTCTCGTCAACATGCCCACCCCCAAATCTGCTGGAATCCCTGCCCCAACCCCCTCTGCCAAGCAGCCCATTCTGAAGAACAACAAGGGTATTTGCCTTGGTTTGCTGTGTGCATGGTGTGTCGTCCACACCCCTCTCGGGGGCTACCCACCAATACTAACCCTAGGGTGCGCCACTTTTTCCAGTGTATCTACATAGAATGTAGAATGATCGTTTTAAATGCAAAAGCTTTAGGAATATGAAACAAAATCTTGGTTTTCATAACTTCAGATAGTTCGATTGTATCTTATCTTGTGTGTCATCATTGTGACTCAGTGGTCACCAGCCAAAACTCTAAGTTTACCATCTTTTTCAACTAAATGATCTGACATTGAAAACCAAGACCTACCAGACCTTTAATTTGCTCTAATCTCTATCACAGCACTAACCTTGTCCCTGGGCCTGGGATTTGCTTTTAAAATATTGAGGAATCTGAATCTACTTGAATTTCTTTTTACTTCTAGACTTAGTAATGACCAGTTGCCCAGGGACCCCCTTTTAAAAATGTAGAGACCTGGTTTTCCTACCCTGAGAATGGTGCAGGTGTATGCTTTTGTTTTCCTCAATAGTCTTTGTTGATGCTTGGTCTTTCAATTGTGGGAAACTTCAAATATCTGAATTATGTTTGGGAGAAATGGGGGAGGTTATAGGAGAGGTTATAGTGGAAAAGTGACTATTAGAGTTATAGATTGGTGGCATTGAAAATCTTCAAGCTATATTATTAGATCAAATTGCTAGAGTGAATGGTTTGGAAATAAAGCTGGCTGTGTGTACACAACTGCTTCTGACCTGCCTCCACAGTATGCTATATTGTTTTCACAAGTGTATCTTGGAGACACCTTATTTGGCAGAACTTTCTTGGGGTGGTTGGGGTATTGCATAAAATTTGGAATTACATGGATCATTACTGTTTTCTTGTGCCAAGTGAAGACTCTGAAGGCAAAGAAGCAATCATGGTATATAAACCGCTCAACTATATCTAGTGATTACCCCTTGTTTTTGGGGCTGGGTCTTTAATGGCTGTGTACACACTAGTTTCTGACTAAGTTGGTGAGTACTAAGCTGGCTTCATACAAGTGAGTTTGTTTACATTAAATTTGTGAGGTCTAAAGTAAGCCAGTGACCTCTAGTCCAGGTAGGCTGTGGTGAGGTTCTTCATCTCTGCAGTTTCTACTATTAATTGGTAAAAGTTACTTTTCTTCTTAGGGTCTGGAACAGAATCTGACAGTGATGAATCAGTACCAGAGCTTGAGGAGCAGGATTCCACACAGGCAACTACACAACAAGCCCAGGTGAATGTTCTTTTACTGATTGGTGTAAGCGCTGTGGTCAAGGAAACATTGGAGAACCAGGATTGATCAGAGAAGCCAACTTGTGTACAAGCAATACCCAGGTTTATGAACAAAATCTGTTCTTTAAGTTTGTTTTTAATTCATATTTGATGGTCAGTCAAAATAGGTGCATACAGTTCTTGCTTAGTATTACTTTGGTGCAAGAGGAAGCTTGATGTATTTTCAGATTTAAAAGCTGCATGTGCAGCAGGTGAAGGTGGCTATGATAAAGAATTTTTTGTGAAGCAACTGGTACACCATGCGATCCTCAACCTATATGACTAAGAGACCAGAAGAACTAGATGATGCCTGGCTACCACCGTCAACCACTCGGAGGGGAATCTATATAGGAGATCCTGGATAGAGTGGGAGAACAATGTGGAACAAAACTCAAAATCATTTTTTAAGAAAAAAAAGGGACCAGGTTTGCTAATCTGATAGAGCCTGATGGAACCCCTGATACTACGGCCCCTAGCTGCTCTTCAGGTCTGGAATTGAACCCACTCTTGTGGCTTCCAGCCAAACAAAAGACAGGTATATGAGCTGAAGATTTACATTAGGTAGATACACTCCTTGGAGAGATCGATCATGGGAAACTAGAAAAGCTGTGTATGCACAGAAAGGAAATAACTTGAGAGTCAGAAGGGCATGTGAGGGAAGGACACAAGGAAGAGGTAACTATGGGGTGCAAGTGGGAGGGGGGCTCTTGCATTGTGGGAAATTATAGTTAATGTCATGAGACTGTGTATGAGCTGCTGTGTGGAAAGTGAATTTGCTCTGTGAACTTTGACCCAAATCACAATTTTAAAAATTTGGTTTTTTTTAATTGTGAGTAGGGGTTGGTTCAGCTATTTCCGAGTGAGAGTAAATTTATGTAACATTAAAGGACACACGTACAAGTTGTCATAAGTTAGACATTTGTAACCTACGGGACTGCCTGTGTTGGAACTGTGAACTTTAATAAAGAAAAGCACATGAAGGTGGTAGTATCCAGCTGTTAGGTTCCACTTATACTCATAGCTGTTTTATCTCCTCAGCTGGCGGCAGCAGCTGAAATCGATGAAGAACCAGTTAGTAAAGCAAAACAGAGTCGGAGTGAAAAGAAGGCACGGAAGGTAAGATTTTTGTGCCTAAAAAAGGATTTTAAGTTTTGATGAAGGAATTTTTAGAGAGTGGAACACCTTCAGTGGAACTCTTGGTACTGGTAGAATCATGATTAAAGTACTACTCACTGCCGCCGAGCCGAACCCAACTCATAGCAATCCCTCCTTGGGTTTCCAAGGTGGTGTCACTACAGAAGTAGATTGCTCAACCTTCCTTTCAAGGAGTAGCTGGTGGGTTTGAACCGCCAGCCTTCTGGTAGGCAGTCAAATGCCTTAGGCACTATGCTACCAGAGACTCCTGATTAGAAGTTGAAAACCTGGTACTCCTTTCTTATTAGGCTATGTCCAAACTGGGTCTTCGACAAGTCACAGGAGTTACTAGAGTCACTATTCGGAAATCTAAGAATATCCTGTTTGTCATCACAAAGCCAGATGTCTACAAGAGCCCAGCTTCAGATACCTACATAGTTTTTGGGGAAGCCAAGGTAAGTAGAGTTGTCTTGGAAGTTGTTCTAAACCGTGGTTTCTCAGCCTTAGCACTATTGACATTTTGGGCCAATAGTTTTTGTTGTGGGGGGTTATGGATGTTATAGGGTGTTTAGCAAATCACACTTCCCAGTTGTTGTATCTCTAAAGATTGCCAAATGTCCCCTGAGGGACAAAAATCACTTTTTATACAGTGGTATACAATGAATGACAACAAGCAGTCACAACTATATAGTAGGTTCCTTGAGGTGGGTTGAAAGTGAAAGTATAGAAAAAAATATTTACTGTAGCCTAATCTCACGTGAAATCTGTATTCTGTGTCCCATAGATTGAGGATTTATCTCAGCAAGCACAGCTCGCAGCTGCTGAGAAATTTAAAGTTCAAGGCGAAGCAGTGTCAAACATTCAAGAAAACACACAAACTCCAACTGTACAGGAGGAGAGTGAAGAGGAAGAGGTATACCACAAAATGTTATTGTACTTTAATCCTCTCTGTATAGCAATATATTTTTGTTCATGGGAAGATTCATATATTGTTTTAGGCTCTCAAACCCATTGATTTAACTGGTTTTGAGTTACAGAACTAGATTTATGAAGTCCTCACCCCAAAGAACTACTGAGGTCATTCTTGCCTCTTAGTTTATTGAGGTTTTTTCTTCTCCTTTCTTAGGTTGATGAAACAGGCGTGGAAGTTAAGGACATAGAATTGGTCATGTCACAAGCAAATGTTTCAAGAGCAAAGGCAGTCCGAGCCCTGAAGAACAACAGTAATGATATTGTAAATGCTATTATGGTAAGCATACAGGCCTTTATTTCTTGATTCCCTCTGTCTTGACTGATTCTGATTAGCTTTTAAGAATCTGATAACAGTGTTGAAGTGAACACTAAATAGCCCTCATGGTAGTATCTTGACCATGAATAGTGTCTTTGATATAAAAGGATACTAGCCTTCTTTATTTTCACTGCTTAATACCACCCATTTCTGAAGTCTTGTTCCAAAACCTGTTCAGAGTAGCCTTGGATTTTAGTGACATGAAATCTCCCAGTTTGCTTCTTGCTCTGATTATCTCTTTTTTTCTCTTACAGGAATTAACAATGTAACCATCCGAAAACAAGGACCTTTTTTTGGTGTTTCAAAAGAGTAACTAACTGCAGTTTGGTTTGAAATTTGTACTGTTTCTATCATTAATAAAGTTATGGCTTCTTGTTGGATGAACCCCAGTAGGTGCTTGGTCTCTTTGCCACAAAGAATATGAAGGCTCTAGAGATGAGAACACAGATGTATTACCCTTAAAACCTCAACCGTTTTTGTCCCTTGTAACAAATTATTGTTCTAAGCAATCTGTTAGGCCTTTGTCTTCTAAAACTTGACTGTAACGTTACTCATTTCCAGTTTTTGCCTCAGATGTTAACCGATAGCAAATGGGTTTTTTTTATCTAATAGTCAACCCCTCCTCAGAACTGCATTCTTTCTGAATACATATTGGGGCTCATCCAACCTTTGAGAAGCACTTCACATTTGTTACATCTTGACATATGAGGTGTGGTACAGTTCTGATAGATAGTGGATGTACCAAGACCACACTTAGTAGAAGATTGAAAATCTTCATGAAGGGGAGGATTTTGGTTCTATGTACGGTACAGATGCTCTGCTCTTGGCTGTGCACTGTACAGACATAGTGCAGAATGTAAAGCTATTGAGAAATCAGCCAAGTCAGGAAAAACTTGTTGAATGATGACTATCTGACAAGCATAGTAAAGAATGTAAAGTGAGATAAGATTCCTGTCCTAAACACATGGTGGCTTTGTTTTGTAGCCTACAAGAAGAGTAAAGTACTGAGTTTTGAGTAGTCAAGAGAATAGTTTTCAAGAAGCAGAGGACCTAAAAGATGAGTAAAATAGGATTATGTTGTGAAAGGCTTTTGGAACTGAGCTAATTTTAGATTTATTTTATTATTGAATTCATCTTCTCAATCCATATAAAGGAGCAGAGTAGGAATTATTTTAGTAGATGTAAGTGAAAGCTGAGGACCAAAGACTTCCTTAAGGACAGCCACCCAAAAGTAGGGCCTTTTAAGTCATTTGATGAATAGTCTGAAGACTAAAGCCTCTGCCTGTCAAATCTGAGTGAAACCAGTTATTTTAGGAAGAAGTTTAGAGATAGAGCATGCTGATTGCTAATTTCTTCACTCTTCTGATTCTAAACAGAGCTAACAGACTTTACCAGTTCTTAGTAATTTTTCAGAGTTCAGGCATATGTTTTCTAAGATTTGTTTTATTGTACTTCACAGATAACCATGATTTTTACAAATTGAAGGTTTATAGCAACCCTGTGTAAAGCAACTCTATTGGTACCCTTTTTCTAACAGCATGTGCTCACTTTGTGTCTCTGTCTCACATCTTAGTAATTCTCAAAATACTTCAAACTTTTTCATAATGTTATTGCACACTTAATAATAGACTACAGTGTATTCATAATTTTTATATGCACTGGGAAACCAAAACATTCATATGGCTATTGTAACAGTTGTTTATTGCTTTATCACAGTGGTCTGGAACCAAACCCACAGTATCTCTGAGGTATGCCCATATTGTTAGTGCTCATCCTTCATCAGTGCTGAAGTTTCCTTCCTACCTCAAGTAAGGAGATTGTTAAATCATTTCCCCTTTTATTCTGCCATTCCTTATTCAACCTTTTTTTTTTCTTTACCTCATTTGAAATACACTGCTAATTGTCCTCTCTCGCCAGTATGATTAATTAGGGAATGTATAGTTCAAACAAACTTTCTGAAGAATGACTCCTTCCTGGTTAATCCCAAATGATAAAGCGGGTTATGGTCAAGTACTTAACTAGACTATTAACAATGACTTTTTTTCACTTTATTTTGTTGAAAATATACTCAGCAAAACATACACTAATTTGACAGTTTCTGTTTGTACAATTTAGTGACATTGATTATATTCTTCAAATAATGCAACCATTCTCACCTTTTCTGAGTTGTTCCTTCCTCATTAACATAAACTCACTGCCCCCTAAAGTTCTTAGCTAATCTTTTGAATTGCTTGCTGTTGTCAGTTTGGTCCTATATAGGTAGTTCTTGAAAGCACATGATGCTCCAGGCAAACCGTTTTTCACTAAGCAAGCTAAACTACCATTTGGCTTGAAAACCATGTCAGGGATATTTTTGGTTTAAGGTTTAAAGGTTACCTCAGGGCAGTAGTCTCATGGGTTCATCCATCCTCTGTAGTTCCAGAAAATCTAGAGTCCATGAGAATTTGAAATTCTATTCTACATTTTACTCTTTTGATGAAGATTCTTCTGTGGAATCTTTGATTAAAAAGTTCACATAATGATAACTGAGTACCATCCAGTTCTTTTGGTCTGCTGGCAAAGGAGGCAGTTCATGGAGGCATTTCACTGCACATTTCCATATCTTCCTAATCCTGACTCCTTCCCCTGTTCCAAGTGAATAGAGATTGTTTGTGACTTAACAATGACATTAAATCATGTAACATCTCTGACCTCATCTATACAAACAGACCTAATGCTTCAAACACACAGTTGCTAGTGAGCATTTACTCAGAAAGTGAAATTGTTGGCACAGATTTATACACTAAATAACCCTGGTTTCTAAAGAAAAAAACCATGTGGGCCAGTTTAGTAGACTACAGTGTCTTTACCACCATGTTTCTACCACTTGTTTTAAAAATGGATTTATTTATTGAGAAGTTCTTCAAACATTCCAGGTAAAAGGACTGTGTATACCTACCACCCATCTTTTAAGAAAGAAAAGAAACATTATAGGTACATTTGAGCCCTTGTAGACCCTTAAGCTGCAGGGATCCAGATGAGGAGAGAGAACCCAGGCACGCCCAAAGTAGCAGGACGGTAGAGCGGGAGAAAGGGGATTAAAAGGCCCAGGAATCCTTACAGAGGAGGAGTCAGCCATAGGGACCCAGGTAAGGGTGGTAAGAGAGGTTTCCAACAGGGAGACAAACTTGTCTGTCAGTATGTCCTACTGTACTGACATGTTGATGTGAGCTTTGAGGCTGACCCACTGATGTTTCAAACCCAGTGGGATGTACATGGTGCACAGGTATCAGCCCAGCTTACAGACTGAGAGACAGGAAGAAGGAAGAGGCCGTCCATTTCTCAAATAATTGGCCAGGGAAAACCTTATGAACAGCAAACTGTTTGATACATTACCATACAACTTTATGAATAGTCTGGTTAGGTTAGAAGACTCAAAATAGGACTGGGAAAGAGCTGCTGCATCTGAGTAAACCCAGCCTTAGTCCTATGGATAAGGGAGAGCTTTTGAGACCTCCATTTGCTGATGTGGCACCACTCAAATTGAAGAGAAACAGCTGCAGACATCCATTAATCATCGGAACATGGAATGTA
>NW_006922077.1:1703999-1708782 GCF_000298275.1 Orycteropus afer afer | reverse complement strand
CAGTGTTTCGTTCTGCTGTGCATGGGGTCGCTGTGAGTTAGAAATGACTTGAGGGCACCTAACAACAACAGACCCTTCCTTAATCCTATTTCCCTCCTTAGAGGAAACCACTAAGAATGAACTGAAGTTTTTATAAGTTGTGTGCATGAGTTGATGCTCTTAACATATATTTATGCATCCAAAGAAGTTCAGTGTTCTTCAAGTTTTATAACTAAATAAATTTAATAAATATCTTCATGCAGATTGCTTTTCAGTTCAACTTTGTTTCTAAATACTGTCTATAGTGATAGACATAGCTCTATTCATTCCCAGTTGAGTGTAGTCTGTCTTTCATATCTACCTCTCCACTAAAATAGAAGCTCTGGTGGTACAGTGATTAAAGCCTTTGGCTGCTAAAAGTTTGGTGGTTTGAACCTACTAGCCACTCCACGGGAGAAAGATGAAGCAGTCTGCTTCTGTAAAGATAATACAGTCTTGGAAACCCTATAGGACAGTTCTCTGTTCTATAGAATTGTAGTCTAATGGGAAAGACAAATAAGACTATAAATTCCTTAGTTTGGCCTCCATATATGGCTCAAGGATTATTTATTGAACCTATGTGCCAGGTATTAGAATAGGCTCTGGAGACCCCTCCCCTACTGACATGATTCAATCTGGTGACAGTACTAGGCAAATATTTAGACCAAGTGTTTGGAAATTTCAATGTATATTATAAAAAAAAACAAGTATTATCACTTTGAGGATCTAGAGTATGCCTGACCCAACCCATGGTATTTTCAGTCTTGTATGCAAGTGAAAGCTGGACAATGAATAAAAGACCAAAGAAAACTTGATGCCTTTGAATTATGATGTTGACAAAGAATATTAAGAATACTAAGGACTGCCAGAAGAATAAACAAATACATCTTGGAAGAAATACAGCCAGAATGGTCCTTAGAAGCAGGATAGTGAAACTTCATCTCATGTACTTTGAACATGTTATTAGAAAGAACCAGTCCCTGGAGAAGGATATGTTTGGTAAAGTAGAGGGTTAGCGAAAAAAGAAGACTCTCGATGAGATGGATTGACATAGTGGCTGCAACAATGTTCTGAAACACAACTATCGTGAGGATGGTGTAGGACCTGACAGTGTTTGATTCTGTTGTACCTAGGGGCACTATGAGTCAGAACAGACTTGATGGCACCTAACAATGTATTTGAGTAGTTGCTTAGTCTTTATGCATATGCTGACTTTTATAAAGTTTTTCTGCATTAATCTCACTATAGTTATAAATTCTAGTGATTTTCCTAATATTAACTGCTGCATTCCCAAAATAAACTACATGATCATAGAATATTATTTAATATATTAGTGAATTCTCTTTGCTAATATTCTGTTTAGAAATTTTGCATCTATATAACTTATATTAGAACACCATAATAATTAATTCTTTAAGCACTATGGTCTATAATCTTACCACATTTGCAAGTTCACTAAAAATAGGTATAATAATATTACCCTTAGAGTTGGCATCAGGCTATCAAAAAGCCTCTACCCTAGACAGGCTGAATGATCAGGGATGTCTAGGCAGGGGAGAGTGTGCCCATGACCATGTATAGGGTTGGCAGACTGTTTCTACATGCATACTTGTATGTGCTGTAATAATTTCCAGGTGTATAATAGAGCTGACAAGGGGCAAGGCTGTGGTGCCTTCTTGGCCACAGCCAGCTACTCTAAGGGAGTAGTTAGACCTGTGAGCTCGGGACCATGGTCGAAGGGGACATCAAGCTCAGTTGGCATAATATACTACACGAAAACATTGTTCTACATCCTACTTGGATGAGTGATGACTGGGGTCTTAAAAGCTTGCAAGTGGACATCTAGATCCAACAATAGGTCTCTCCTCCAGAGGAAAGAATAATGAAGAAAAACAAAGACACATGGAAACAATTAGTCCAAGGGACTAATAGACCATGTGATACTCAGCCCATATGACCATGAGACCAGAAGAACTAGATGGTGCCCAACTACATCCGCTCTGAAGAGGATCAGTGTAGGAGATCCTGGATAGAGTGGGAGAACAATGTAGAACAAAACCCAAAAGGCCAGGTTAGCTGGTCTGATAAGCCTGATGAGACCTGAGACTATGGCCCCTAGTTGCCCTTCAGGTCTGGAACTAAACTCACTCCTGTGGCTTCCAGCCAAACAATAAGACAAGCATATGGGATGAACATTTACATTAGTTAGATGCACTCCTTGGAGCAATGTGGGAGAATAATAGAAGGGCAGTGCTTGCACAGGGAGATAGCTTGAGGGACGGGAGTGCATGAGAGGAAAGGACACAGGCAAGGGGAAGGAAATGGGAAGAGAGCTGTTAGTTAACATTGTGGGGAACTATGGTCAACATCATGGAACAATGTGTATGAACTGCTGTATAGAAAGTGAATTTGCTCTCTAAACTTTCACCCAAATCACAATAAAGATTGAAAATTTAAAAAAAAAAAAAAACACCCCCACCCCAATTGCAAGACACTGGGTCTTTTACATACCAAGTCCCTAGTACCACTCCTAAGACTATGTGCTAAGATATAGTTCTGTAGAGATAATGGGTTCTGTAGAGAAGCAAAACCAGTAAAGCTTAGAGAGAGAAAGAGATTGATCTCAAGGAAGTGGCTCATGTGTTTATAGTAGCTGGCAAGTCCAAAGTCCATCGGTCAAACATCAGGATGGAGCATTCTCCTGACTCACATAGCTGCAAGGGCTGATGAACTCAAGATGGGAAGGTAAGATGTCAGGCTGCAAAGGCAACAGTTTAAAGAGCAGCAGGATGCTGGTTCAAGTCCAAAGAACCAGAGGTCAGACAATGATGAGCAAGATCCAGATCATGCAAAAAGCTGGAAAGCTTTGCCAGAACATCCATATATATTGAAGCAGACCACACCCCCAAGAAAACTCCCTCTCAGCTGATTGGCTGTTCATAACAGATCTCATCATGGAAGTTACAATGTCTTACTAGTTTCATCATATGGGATGACTACCTCGTAACTGCCAAACCACTGAGCATGATGGCCCAACTAAGCCAACCCGTAACCTTAACCATCATATGAGCTATGGGGAGATTTGTAGATCTAATTCATGTAAACCTGGGGAGCATGTAAAAATTTTACCCAATCCATAATACCATTTCTAACCTCCATTATTCCAATTGTTGTTGTTATGTGCCGTCAAGTCAACCCTGACTCATAGCGACCCCTCCTTGGGTTTCCGAGGCAGTATCACTACGGAAGTAGGATTGCCCAACCTTCCTTCCAAGGAGTGGCTGGTGGGTTTGAACTGCCAGCCTTCTGGTTAGCAGTCAAGTGCCTTAGCCACTATGCTACCAGAGCTCCCAATTAACAATGTATTAATCCCTCCATTTCTGACATTCATGAGTTTAATAAGCAAAATATCTAGTGTTGATCGAATTTAAAGACCACTGAAGTGCTTCTGGTAATCCCTCTGGAGTGTGAATTCCTGATTAGACTGCTAGTTGCACTTAGGATATAATTTTAATTTAACATATTCATAATATCACACTCTGTACTGAAATATTTAAAACCGAATTCAAATACCAATTCTGCCACTTTTAATAGCTCTATGATACCAGATATGGGTAATTTGATCCCCTTGAGATATGATTTCCTTCCTGTAAAATGGGGATGATTCCTCATAGAACTGTGAAAATTAAATGAGACAATGGATATAAGAAGGCTTTATAAACTCTAAAATAGTGTACAAATATTGGGCATTATTATTGGATTGTAATGCCTCAAATAGAGGCTAAGTTCTATTGAGATCCTTTGAGGATTTTTCCATTAAATGGACAGTTATTTGTTCATTCCTATTCTAAATACTGCAGTTTCAAAAAAGACAGTAAAAGTAAAATGAGTAAATTATTGGGTCCTTAATCTAAAAGGTCAAAATAATTACCTTAGAGTAGCGCTAGGGATCTAATCCTCACCTCACTATTCCAATGGAAAATGCTCTATGAAATGAGAACAAGCCTAATAGATTTTATAGTAGCATTTATCCGGTGTTATTTATGTTATTTAATCCCCACAATAATCCAATAAACTAGGTTTTGCATTTAACCCCATTTTAAAGTGAGGAAACTGAGGCTTACAGAAATGAGGTCAGCCTCAAGCAGTTGATCCTGGAAGCCTACTAACATAACAGAAGGCTTATATGAATTTGCCCTGGCAAGCTAGATTTAGGGATAAAGCAGCAGACAAAATGAACTGTGTCTCCATTTTTTATTAAAACAGACACACGTAACTGTCAACCACTTGGAGGGTGATCTATGTAGGAGATCCTAGATAGGGAGAACAATGTAAAACAAAACTCAAAAATCATTTGGAAAAAAAAGGGGGGGTTGGGGACCAGGTTTGCTGGTCTGCTAGAGCCTGGTGGAACCACTGAGACTATGGCCCCTAGCTGCCCTTCAGGTCTGGAATTACTATGGCCCCTAGCCACCCTTCAGGTCTGGAACCCACACCTGTGGCTTCCAGCCAAACAAAAGACAGGCCTAGGAGTTGAACATTTACATTCCTTGGAGAGAACAATCATGGGAGAATAGAAGGGCTGTGTATGCATGGAGAGAGTTCAGGGAGCAGGAGTGCATGGAGGGAAGGACACAAGGAAGAGGTAACTATGGAAGAAGTGGCAGGGGAGCTGTTGCATTGTGGTAAATTGTAGTCAATGTCATGAGACAAGTGTATGTGAACTGTATGGAAAGTGAATTTGCTCTGTAAATTTTCACCCAAA
>NW_006922077.1:1702713-1703369 GCF_000298275.1 Orycteropus afer afer | reverse complement strand
TTCCTTCCGAGGAGTGGCTGGTGGGTTTGAACCGCCAGCCTTCTGGTTAGCAGTCAAGTGCCTTAGCCACTATGCTACCAGAGCTCCCTGGAGATACCCTAGTCAGATGCTAAGATTGAGAATCGTTGCCTAAGGCATTTAACCGCTAACCAGAAGGCTGGTGGTTCAAACCCACCAGCCACTCCTCGGAAGGAAGATTGGGCAATCTACTTTCATAGAAATACCACCTCGGAAACCCAAGGAGTCACCACTATGAGTCAGGATCAACTCAACGGCAGTGATTTTTTTTTGTATCCTATTCACAATCTTTCTTTGATCCCACTCTTATCCCAGAAACTATTAAAACACCAAATAGTAAAAACCTAAGCACACAGGTAGCAATCTGTTGCTGTCACAGGTATTTACAAGAGAATAGGAAGTCCTTGAGAAAGTCCTAAAAGTAGGACCTGGAGATAAAGTAAATGGAGTTCACACAAGCCTCTGCCCCCAGTCACCCCAAAGCTTCTCCTCCTATTACGCCTTCCCTTCTCACTCAAAAACAAGGAGTATAAAAGCAAGTGTTGATGGGAGAAGGAGGGGCTGCTTATGCACAGGGAGACAGCTTAGGGCGCAGGAGAGCATGGAGGGATGGTCACTGGGAAGAGGTAACTATGGGG
>NW_006922077.1:1695420-1701633 GCF_000298275.1 Orycteropus afer afer | reverse complement strand
ACCTTGGGACTTTCAATGGACTTGAATGAATGGCCTGCCATGTGGTTTGGTAACATTGGGACTGTGCCATTTTATTTGTTGACCTTGGGCTTGTTAGCCTGTTGTTAGCAGCCAGTGGCTGTGTGAATGAAGAGATGCCTCTAGCTTCAATGGACCAGGAGCAAGAGGCAGAGCTGAAGCCCAAGGTCGAGGGGCTTTCATACAACCCATGAGCCTGGCACTTTCAACTTGGACTTAAAGCCTCCAAATTGTAAGAATAAGCTCCTGTTTGTTAAGGCCATTCCATTTGTGGTATAGTCTTATCAGAGCTGCACTATGTAACCACAACAGGCTACTAGAAGATAACAGAGAAAGAACACTGTAACTTTGGATCTCTAAGCTTCTTGGAGGATTCTAGGCTAGTATGGAGAACCAGGGTGGGGCCCAGAGAAGACAGGGTACTTAGGACTATGAATATTTCCTTCATTTTCTTGCTCTAACTGCAACCTGGCTCTCCTGCAGCCCTCTGGAATGTAGTTATTTCCCCTACACTCTTAGATACTAGTGGGCCTTAAGGTGGGATAAGTGCCATCTTTAAATCATATGTCATCAGAATACACCACAAACTATTCCTCCTTGTTGTAATTTATTGCCCCCTCCCCCCAGGTTACTTCTACTCATTCCTGGTGATTCTTGGAGATTTCAATACCTTGGTCTTTTTAAGTTCCTTGACCTCCTCCAATTATTTTGTCTTCTATCATACCTGAGTCATTCACTCTCATGGTCGTATCTTTGACCTTGTCATCACCAATAACTGCAATTTAACTATAATTTCATTTTCAGGCAACCTTTCTTGGCCACCTATTTGAAAACATGTAACATTAATTATATGTAGTAATTTGGAGGTAATTGTAACTTCTTATATCTTTGTGAAATACATTGAAGAATGCAACTCAGCATACTTCTTCCTATTTTGAAAGTTTTGCTTTATTATTGTTTTAGGTGAAAGTCTACACAGCAAATTAGTTTCCAATTCAACAATTTATACACAATTGTTTTGTGACATTGGTGGCTATCCCTGCAATGTGTCAGCACTCTCTCCATTTCCACCCTGCCTTCTCAGTTTCCATCCCTCCAGTTTCCCTGTCCCTCCTTGCCTTCTCATCTTTGCCTTAGTTGGAGCACATTTCTGGTAGGTATTATGGCTTAGATTTTCCAGATTTAGAATACAAAAAGAGTTCTACATATGTATGCATTGGAGATTGCCCTTACAAACCACATTTTTATGTATGTGTGTGTGTGTGTGTGTGTGTGTGTGTGTGAAGGAGTTTAGAAACTATTAATACACTTGTTTAAAAGCCTTTAGACTTATTTTCATCTCCTAAGCCTCAATTAGGAGCTCTGGTAGCATAGTGCCTAAGGCACTTGACTGCTAACCAGAAGGCTGGCGGTTCAAACCCACCAACCACTCCTCAGAAGGAAGGTTGGGCAATCTACGTCCATAGTGATACTGCCTCGGCAACCCAAGGAGGGGTCGCTATGAGTCGGGGTCCACTCGACTCGACGGCACACAACAACAACAAGCCTCAATTATCCCATCTTCAATTCCTTCCTTTCCATGGGCTCCTCTCACTATTCAAACAAGATAAAACCGCCTAATTCTTAAGCAAGCCACAAAAATAAAAGCCCTTCCCTTGACTACAAAATGTATGCAATATTTTATAATCTTTTCCACTCCCCCAAGTGCCCTTTTTAGCTTAGCTAATGGTATCATATTCCACCCAATCTCCCAAACTAGAAAACTCCTTATCTCTTCCCTTTTCTAACTGGTCTTCAAGGTCAGAAATGTATTAACAATTGTGAATAAGCTTTTCTTTCCACTCCTACAGGGACTGCTTTAGTTCTGGGTCTAATCTTTTGCCTCAACTACAATAAATGGTTTGTCTGCAGTCTCTTTCTATTCCAGATGACGAATGAAATTCACTGAACACTTTTGAGTACCTACTATGGGCTAAGGAGCTCTGGTGATGTAGTGGGTAAGACATTCGACAGCTAACCCCAAGGTTGGTGGTTCAAACCTACCAGCTGCTCCGTGGGAGGAAGATGCAATTTACTTCCGTAAAGATGTAAAGCCTTGGAAAACCAAGACTATGAGTCAGAATTGCCTCAGTGACAGTGTTTTTGTTTTGCCTTGTTTTTTTGTTTTTATTTTAACTATGTGCTTGGCACTGTGAATACAAATTCAAATATAACAGTCCTTACATTCAGAAAACTTGACCACTCACACTATAGGAAGAACTATCTTCCTTTAAAAAGTCTGCCATCAGTCCTGTTAAAAATTTATGGCTCTTTGTTGCCTATGGAATTAAGTTCTATAAATGTCTTAACCACAAGACCAAACCCACTGCCATCCACTGATTCTGACTTACAGAATCTAGCCCCATTGGGTTTCAGAAGCTGTAATTCTTTATAGAAGTACATCACCCCATCTTCCTCCCACAGAGCAGCTGGTAGGTTTGAACCACCAACCTTACTGGTTAGCATCCAAATGCCTTACCCACTATGCCACCAGAGCTCCTTGTAAATGTCTTATACGGGCATATAGGCCCTACAGCATCTGGCCTGAACCCAGCCTTATTTCCTGCCACTCTCCCTGTTAGTCTCTGCTAAACACCAATCACATTCTATGGGATCATGCAGATCCCATAGAATCTGTTTTACATGTTACATCCTCTCCTGGAATACCTTCTTCTGATTCTCAGAATTGGCCTGTGGAAATGTTACTAAGATTTTGAAACTCAGCTCAAATATCAGTCCCTCTTTGATGCTTTCCCAGACTCCCCTACTTCTTCGTATTGCTGTTTCCACAGTACTTTGTTTATAGCGTTAACGTAGTGCACATCACAGTGCATTATAATTTATCTACTTACTCATTTATCTTTACCAGACTCAGTTCCTGGAGGTGTCAGGCACATTAAAAAAAAAAAAAAAAAAATAGTGTTTTCTTGGCTATAATCTTTAAGGCAGGTTCCTAGGTGGTGCAAACAATTCGTGCTTGCCTGCTATCCTAAAAAGTGGTGGTTGAAAACCCACCCAGTGGTACTGCGGAAGAAAAACCCTTCTATTAAGATTACAGCCAAGAAAATCCTATGTAGCAGTTCTACTTTATAACAAATGGGACTGGACAGCAACTAACAACCATATTTATGGTAAGAGATCTCCAGGCCTTTCTTACATGGAGCTGCTGGGTGGGTTCAAACTATCAACCTTTAGAGTAGCAGCCAAGGACAAACCATTTGTGTCACCCAGGGACGTACCACACAATATTGTTGTTATGTGCTGTCAAGTCAGACCCAACTCATACTTTGGGTTTCCGAGGCGGTATCACTACAGAAGTAGATTGCCCAACCTTCCTTCTGAGGAGTGGCTGGTGGGTTTGAACCACCAGCCTTCTGGTTAGCAATCAAGTGCCTTAGGCACTAAGCTACCAGCTCCCTACCACACAATAGTAGGCCCTAATTTACAAACACTTATTTAATGTATCTCTAGCACATTATTTTCTCTTATATTTCTCCAAATGGCATTACTTAGCACTTATTTCCTAGAACAGCAAACTTGTGAACAGCTAAAAATATCAGGGAGAAAAAAAAAACACCCTTAACTTTGAAACTAGTCCTTTTCCTCCCTTATCCCATCATATACTCAGTTATCCTGCAAGGTGGTGAACCAAATGATATGCTAACATTCCTCCAAAATCTAATGTCTGAATGTATACATCACCTCTTCTGACCACTTCCTAACTTCTTTAATTCAATGAGCATGGTGAAATGTTTACTTATGACTGAGTTACCCAACAACTGCAATACATTCTCTTCCATTAAATTAAAACTTCTTTATTACTTGTTTTGGTTCTCTATTGCTGCTAGAACAGAAATACTACAAATGAGTGGCTTTAACAAACAGGAATTTATTCTCTTACACCTTAGGAGGCTAGAAGCCCAAAATCAGAGTGTCAGCTCCAGGAGCTGGGTGAAGACCCCTCAACCTTGGGCTTCAGCTCTGCCTCTTATTGCAGGCCCACTAGAGTTAGAGCCTTCTCATAACTCATGCAGCTGCTGGCTGCTGAGGCTGATGAACCCAAGGTCAGCAAGTAGAATGGCACAATCCCAAGATCAATAAGCAACATGGCAGACCACTGAGATGAAGACTCAACCAAATGCAGATGTGCCAAAAAGTTACAGACCATTTCCAAAGCTTCTCTTTATGTAGTAGAAGCAGGCCACACCTCTTTCCACTGATTAACATCTCACAGCAGATTCCACCATGGAGGTGATTACAATCTCATCATGAGGAATAACTACATACCAGCTGCCAAGCCACTCAGACTGATGGCCCAGCCAAGTTGACACACAGCCTTAGCTACCATATTACTTGATGTCTTCTGATCCCGGAGATTCTAGTTACAAACACGTATTACTCTTTTTATATTTATTTTCTGGTATATATACCATAAGGTGATGTTTGAGGCCAAAGACTATTTTTGGTAGGTTTCAATATATTTCATTTATGTAAATTAGCTTTTTAAAGTCTCTTCCTTCCCTTATTGCTATTTAAGCTGATGCCATCCCACAATTAAAAGACCCTGGTAGCTTGCAGTCACTTCTTGGGTATAGCCAGCTATCCAAAGGGAGCAAGTACTTGGACCTGTGGGCTCTGGACTGTGATCGCAGGGGACATCAAGTTCAAGCTCAATAGGCATAACATACTACACAAAAACATTGTTCCATATCCTACTTTGGTGAGTAGCAACCAGGATTTTTTTTTTTTTTTTTAATTGTGATTTGGGTGAAAATTTACAGAGCAAATTCACTTTCCATGCAGCAGTTCATATACACTTTGTCTCATGACATTGACAATTTACCCCAATGCAACAGCTCCCCTCCCACTTCCTCCTCATAGTTACCTCTTCCCTGTGTCCATCCCTCCATGCACCCCTACCCCCTGAGCTGTCTCCCTGTGCCTTAGCAGCCCTTCTTTCTCTCTTGCTTGTTCTCTCCAAGGAGTGTATCTACCTCAAGTAAATGTTCAGCTCATATGCCTGTCTTTTGTTTGGCTGGAAGCCACAGGTGTGGGTTCAATTCCAGACCTGAAGAGCAGCTAGGGACCATAGTCTCAGTGGTTCCACCAGGCTCTATTAGACCAGCAAACTTGTCCCCCTCTTTTTTTCCCAAATGATTTTGAGTTTTGTTCCACCTTGTTCTCCCTCTCTATCCAGGATCTCCTACATAGATCCCCCTCCAAGTGGTTGACAGTGGTAGCCGGGCACCATCTAGTTCTTCTGGTCTCATAGTTACATAGGCTGAGGATCGCATGGTGTACCAATCACTAGGACTAATTCTTTCCATGAATCTTTGGTTTTCTTCATTCTTCTTTGCTCCGAGCAACCGGGATTTTAAAAGCTTGAAAGCAGCCATCTAGATGCAATGATGGGTCTCTCCTCATTCAGAGCAAAGAAAGAAGAAAACCAAAGATGCTTGGAAACAATTAGTCCAAGGGACTGGTACACCATGCGATCCTCAGACTACATAACTATGATGAGACCAGAAGAACTAGATGGTGTCTGGCTACCACTGTCAACTTGGAGGGGGATCTATGTAGGAGATCCTGAATAGAGTGGGAGAACAATGTGGAACAAAATTCAAAATCATTAAAAAAAAAAGGTGGGGGGGACCAGGTTTGCTGGTCCAATGGAGCCTGATGGAACCACTGAGACTATGACCCCTAGCTGCCCTTCAGGTCTGGAATTGAACCCACTCCTATGTCTTCCAGCCAAACAAAAAACAGGCATATGAGCTGAACATTTACATTAGGTAGATACACCCCTTGGAGAGATCAATCATGGGAAAATAGAAGGGCTGTGTATGCACAGGGAGACAGCTCAGGGGGCAGGAGTGCATGGGACGGAAGGACACAGGGAAGAGGTGGCTATGGGGAGGAGTGGGAGGAGAGCTGTTGCATTGTGGGAGATTACAGTCAATGTAATGAGATAAAGTGTATGTGAGCTGCTGTATGGAAGATGAATTTGCTCTGTAAATTTTCACCCAACTCACAATAACATTTAAAAAAAAAAAAGACACCTGGAGGCGGGGCAAGATGGCGGACTAGGCAGAAGGATTGCACAGACCCTCTTCAACAAAGAAAAGGGAAACCAATTGATACAGACACAGAAGATAA
>NW_006922077.1:1683527-1689447 GCF_000298275.1 Orycteropus afer afer | reverse complement strand
AGAGTTATGGCCAATTTCTTATTCCCTATACCCAGAAGACAGGAGCTCTGGTAGCATAGTGCCTAAGGCACTTGACTGCTAACCAGAAGGCTGGCGTTTCAAACCCACCAGCCACTCTTTGGCAGGAAGATGAGGCAATCTACTTCCGTAGTAATACTGCCTTGGAAACACAAGAGGGGTCGCTATGAGTCGGGTCAGACTCAATGGCATATAACAACAACAACATACCCAGAAGACAGTCTTATCACTTTGCCTCCTTCCTCTTTGGTTTACAAATACAAACTTAACACCCTCCATGGTCTTATCTTATTAGAAAACCCCTTCATAAAACTGGCTGTTATCCAGGTTTTTTTAAATTTAACATTTTTAAAAAATTGCTTATGTCAGTCCACAAAATTCTCTTTAGCATTAGTGATTCTGGGCACTTACCATTTTTATGCAAATAACACAAACTTTTGCAAATTGCACAACACTCATTTTCTTAAGTGCACTGTATCAATTTTTTTTTTTTTTTTTTAACATGTTGCTGACTCCAATTTTTTTTTCCTGCCCAACAGACTTAATGTTACCATCTTTTGCTTCCAGTCCTCCGGAAGTTGGTGGCCTACAGTAGTTCTCATTCTCACTGAAAGGCCACTCCTTTTCATGAATGTAGAAATTCTGGTGAAACTCACTTGAAAATCTAGGATTCCTTTTTCATTTGCCAGCAGCTTTGCTTTGATCTGAATTGGAACAGTTGAGACAACTTGATTTTGTTTCCTTCCAGAAATAATCCACTCTCTTAAATCGTTCTCCAACTCAGGCCATTTTGCTTTGAACCCAGGCATGTGCATTTTCTCAGACTCATTTTCTCCAGCTCCTTTTTCTCCATTCTCCGTTAGCAAATGGATGACTCTCTAACCTTGAACTTTCTCATTGCCTTTCTGTTGCTTGTTTCTTCTGCCTCACAACAATTTTCAGTTTGAAGCCAATGGTGGCGTAGGACTTGCATTTAATTCCTGACATAATCCTAAAGAATGCTAATATTTAGATGTACATGCTGAAAAAATGTGCATACATAATTGATACCTGGCTGGTTCTAGTGAAGAGATTGCAAAATTCAAATGTGAGGTGTAGAAGCAGCAAGGGTCTTTTTATATGCTGACAAGCATATGATGAAGGTGACTCATGAAAACTGATCAAAGACATTGGTGCTAATAAGACACAGACTATGAAATAAGCTAACACAGCTTAATGGTTTCACTTAATTTGATCTAATAAGGTTTTCAAATTCAACTTAAGCCAAAATTGTGTATCAGTTTTGCTTTGTTTGTTGTTGTTGTTGTTATGTGCCCTTGAGTCTGACCCTACTCATAGCAACCCCTCCTTGGTTGCTTTGTTTAGTCCTAATTAAAAGCAAGGGTCAGAAGGCAACTGTGATAATTATGTCAATGCAGACTGAATCAAGATTCCTACTGATAGCTACTCGATGCCATATATGCCAGTGCAGGTTCCACTTTATGATTCTAGTCTATAGCCTATGAATTATGGACAGCCTTCCGTAGGTTCAAGGTTCTAATTATAACTGAGAAGTAAGACATAATTACCAACGTAAATGAACAGAAACACAGTTTCAATAGTTTATTTTCCCATTACTGGGGTACTACCAGACTCGATCTATGACTTTATTATTATTATTATTATTTTATTTTGATTTGGGTGAAAGTTTACAGAGCAAATTCACTTTCCATACAGCAGTTCACATACACTTTGTCTTATGACATTGACTACAATTTACCACAATGCAACAGCTCCCCTCCCATTTCCTGCATAGTTACCTCTTCCTTGTGTCCTTCCTTCCATGCACCCCTGTCCCCTGAGCTGTCTCTCCATGCATACGCAGCCCTTCTATTCTCCCATGATACCAAGGAGTGTATCTACCTAGTATAAATGTTCACTTCTTATGCCTGTCTTTAGTTTGGCTGGAGTAGGTTCAATTCTAGACCTGAAGCGGAGCTAGGGGCCATAGTCTCAGTGGTTCCATTAGGCTCTATCAGACCAGCAAACTTGGTCCCTTTTTTTTTTTTTCCCCCAAATGATTTTGAGTTTTGTTCCACATTGTTCTCCCACTCTATTCAGGATCTCCTACATAGATGCCCCTCTGAGCAATTGACAGTGGTAGCGGGCACCATCTAGTACTTCTGGTCTCATAGTCAATCCATGACTTCTTGCCCATGGCTTATATCGTTATATACAAATAAGGTCAAAAGTAACATTTTTGGACTATTAAATTAAAGTGAATGAGGCCAATGTTCACTTTTGGAAAGACACGCATAGTATATTCATGGGCACATTAACCCAGAACTTTTCCACGTTTTGTAATTTCCACGTTATATGTGTGCACATGTTATTTATGGGGGTGCACTTTTGTGAAAATACAATATTTAATTTCCATCTTCATGGAGATGCAATTATAATTGACAAAATGTTTCTACATTCATTGTACACTTTTAAAAAAACTGGCCTGAGAATTTCTTTTCTACTAGATTGCTAGGATTAAACTTGTGAAATAGCACCTAATACTTGCCAAGCATTTTTCAGTTTTTGTCAATACAGGCTGCAGATATCTCTGCCAAAGTCCTAACACTATACCAATGCATGTTTGAACCTAGAGTTTGCCCCTACCAGAAACAGAACTTGTTAATCAATTTGAAAAAGCAACCTAGGACAATTTAGGTTCTCAGGGGTTAACTGGTTGAGATAACAGAAGTCCCCTGAAATATGTTTAGTAACAAGTGACACAGGAAATGAACCAAAGAGTAGAATAAGTAAACTATGAATTAGGATGCACTGGGTCTGTATTTTCAAAAACTTTTTGTTATATGAAAGGCTGTTTTTTCTCACAGGACTTTTTTTTTTTTTTTTTTTTTTTTTGGTAAAAATATATATAACAAAACATTTGCCATTTCAACATTTTTTACATGTATAATTCAGTAACATTAATTATGTTCATCATGTTGTATAGCCATCACCACTATCTGTTTTCAAATCAGTATTTCTTTTGATAAGGTAAATTCCCAGTAATTTGTGTCTGGAATCTTCTGGTATCTGTAATTCAGTTAGCCCATTTTCAGTTCATCTTACATTTTGTTACCAAATTAATCTTTCTAGAACACGAGTGTTATTCTTCTGTTAAAAAAACTTTAATAGCTTTCCATTGTCAGACAAATAAACTGAAACAATTAGCCTGATATTCAGTGCCACTATTATTTGGTTGTGACCTACTTTCTTTTTTCCCCCCAATTGTGGGGGCATTGACTGCTAAACAAAGGCTGGTGGTTCAAACCTACCAGCCACTCCTCAGAAGGAAGATTGGGCAATCTACTTCCATAGAGATATTGCCTTGGAACCCCACAGAGGGGTCGCTATGAGTCAGAAATGACTTGATGGTAGTTAGTTTGGTTTTTTGTTTTTTCTATTCTTGTTATTAGGTGCCATTGAGTCGGCTCTGACTCATAGCAACTCTATGTAAAACAGAACAGAGCACTGCCTTGTCCTACAACATCCTCACAAACCTTACTATACCTGAGTCCATCACTGTAGCCACTGTGTCAATCCACCACGTTGAGGGTCTTCCCGTTTTTTGCTGACCCTCTACTTTACCAAGCATGATACCTTTTTCCAGGGACTGGTCCCTTCTGACAACATGACCAAAGTAGATGACACAAAGTCTGGCCATTTTCGCTTCCAAAGAATATTCCAGCTGCACCTCTTCCTGGACAGGTTTGTTTGTTCTTTTGGAAGTACTTCTATGGTACTTTCTCAATATTCTTCGCCAACACCACAACTTGAAAGCATTGACTCTTCTTTGGTCTTCCTTATTCATTGTCCAGCTTTCACATGCATATGAGGCTACTGAAACTACCATGGCTTGGGTTAGGTACACTCTTAGCAAAGAGACATCTTTGCTCTTCAGCACTTTTAAAGAGGTTTCTTTCCAGCAGATTTGCCCAGTGCAATATGACATCTGATTTCTTGACTGCTGCTTCTATGGGTGTTGATTGTGGATCCAAAGCATATGAAATCTTTGACAACTTCAATCTTTTCTCCATATATTGTGATCCTGCTTACTGGTCCAGTCATGAGAATTTTCCTTTTCTTCATGTTGAAGTGTAATCCATACTGCAGACTGCAGTCTTTAATTTTCATCAGTAAGTGCTTAAAGTCATCTTCACTTTCAGTAAGCAAGGGTGTGTCATCTGCACATCGCAGGTTGTTAATGAGTCTTCCTCCAATACTGATACCGCATTCTTCTTCATATAGTCCAGCTTCTTGGATTATTTGTTCAGCATACAGATCAAATAAGTATGGTGAAAGGATACAACCTGCTGCACTCCCTTCCTGATTTTAAACCATGCAGTAACCCGCTGTTCTATTCTAATGACAGCCTCCTGGTCTCTGTACTGATTCCTCACGAGTACAATGAAGTGTTCTGGAAGTCCCCATCTTGTCAGTGTCATCCATAATTTGTTATGATCCACACAGTTGAACACTTTTGCGTAGTCAATAGAACATAAGAAAACATCTTTCTGGTATTCTGACATTAGCAATGATATCCCTCATACCACATCCTCTATTGAATCCAGCTTGCATTTTTGGCAGTTCCCTGTCAATATACTGCTACAACTGTTTTTTAATTATGTTCAGCAAAATTTTACTTGCGTGTCATATTAATGATATTGTTTGAAAATTTCCACATTCTTTTGCATCACCTTTCTTTGGAATGGGCACAAATATGGATCTCTTCCAGTCAGGTGGCCAGGTAGCTGTTTTCCAAATTTTTGGCATAGATGAGTGAGTGCCACCGGCATGGATTTGTTTGCTGAAACATCTCAATGGGTATTCTGTCAATTCCTGGAGCTTTATTTTTCGCCAATACCTTCATTAAAGCTTAAACTTCTTCCTTCAATACCACTGGTTCTTGATCATATGCCACCTCCTGAAACAGATGAACATCAACCAATTCTTTTTTGTGCAGTGACAATGTATTCCTTCTATCTTCTTTTGATGCTTCCTGCATCATTCAATATTTTGCCCAGAGAATCTTTCAATATTGCAACTTGAGCCTTGAATTTTTTCTTCAGCTCTTTCAGCTTGAGAAATGCTGAACATGTTATTCTCTTTTTGTTTTCTAACTCCAAGTCTTTGCACGTTCCATTATAATAATTTGTCTTCTCGAGCTGCTCTTTGAAATCCTCTGTTCACCTTTTTTATCTTGTCATTTCTTCCAATTGTACTAGGCTCTTTTTATTCTTTTGGTAATCTCTTCCACAGTTAACTACTTCATTTGTAGGTGATGAAATGTGAAAAGATCCACTTCAAATGCTGGCAAAGTTATGACCATGGTCACTCTATTTCAACTCAATATTAAGACTTTGGATTCTTGTTTTTATATTCCAGTCCCAGAGGTAGTTTAACTGCAGAAGTTATCTGAAGACAGTCTCATGCTTTATAGTATTGTTGTGATCTATAACCTAGCTGTAGCTTCTTCAGGAACACTACAGGATGAATTTAGTTTACATATATTCAGCTAAGAAGCATTCTCTCAAGTGAGTCTAAATGCATTTTGTTTTTAGACAACCTACAAGTTTTGTTTTGTTTTGTTTTTTAAAAAAAGAAACTTCCACTCCAGAAAACAGCAAGTACAGAGAACGGTTGGAGCTGTGAACTGTCAGCTACTTTGACGAGACCAACAGCCTGAATATTTTCAAGTGGTGCTGGGGCCTGAGAATTGACCTAAAGATCAGTCCCGGTCACTAAGGGCTGCAGGGACAACTGCTCTGGGGCCTATGACTAGGAAGGGCAACAGCAAAGAGGGAAAACACAAACTGAGCTGTGGATTTCTGCTGTCCAGAGAGCGCAGCCATTTTGATAGTTTATA
>NW_006922077.1:1676570-1677734 GCF_000298275.1 Orycteropus afer afer | reverse complement strand
AAAGAAAAATGATAAACCTTCACATCAAAACAGAAAAGAGGACCAAAACAGAAAAGAGGACCAGCATAAATATTCAGCAAAAACTAAAACAGTAGCAATGAAGAAAGTGAAAACATGATGCACAAACAAAACGAGCTCAGCATTGAAAATTACGTGGAACAATCAACACAATGAAAAAGCACCTGACAAAAATGACAGCAACAAATTCATATTTGCTGATAATTACATATCTGGCAAGGGACTTATCTCTAAGACTGATGGAAAACTTCAATGCCTCAACACTAAAGGAATTAACAATCCAATTGAAAAATGGGCAGAAGACATGAATAGACACTTCATCAAGAAGGATATTCAGGTGGTCAGCTAATATATGAAAAGATGCTCACAATCATTGTCCATCATTGTTGTTGTTGTTATGTGCCATCAAGTTGGACACGACCCATAGCGACCCCTCCTTGGGTTTCTGAGGCAGTATCACTACAGAAATAGATTGCCCTATCTTCCTTCCGAGGAGTGGCTGGTGGGTTTGAACCGCCAGCCTTCTGGTTAGCAGTCAAGTGCCTTAGCCACTATGCTACCAGAGCTCCCTCATTGGCCATCAGAGAGATGCAAATCAAAACAACAATGAGATACCATCTCAACCCAGCACTGATGGCAAGGTTCAGTAAGACAGAAAATAACAAATGCTGGTGGGGATGTGGAGAGATTGGGACTTTCATACACTACTTATGTGACTGTGAAGTAACACAACCACTGTGGAAAGTCATATGGTGATTCCTTAGAAAGCTGGAATTGGAGATACCATTTCACCAAGCAATCCCATTACTAGGTATATATCCTAGAGAGGTGAGTGCCAGGATAGGAACAGATACATGCACACTCATGTTCATCACAGCACTATTTATAATAGCAAAAAGATGGAAACAACCTACGTGCCCATCAGCAGAAGAGTGGATGACCAAACTATGGTATATACACATACTGGAATGGTATGCAGCACTGAAGAATTATGGAGAGTCTGAAAAACACCACATAATATGGATGAACTTGGAGGACATTATGCTGAGTGAAATCAATCAATCACAGAAGGACATATATAGTATTAGTTCATTGTTGTGGAGGATCAAGGAAAGGTTTATATATATGGAGGGAAACTTTCTTTGT
>NW_006922077.1:1669376-1676320 GCF_000298275.1 Orycteropus afer afer | reverse complement strand
AAAAAAAAAAAAAAAAAGGAAGAAGACCAGGACTCTCTTCCTTGGTGCTGCCTATGGAGGTCTTAACCATCTCCTACCAGCATTACAGCTGCCCTCAGACCCCTGGTGAAGTCCAAAATTGTCAAAAAGGGGACCAAGAAGTTCATCCGGCACTGATCAGACCATTAGGTCAAAATTAAGTGCAACTGGTGAAAGCCCAGTGGCATTAACAAAGGGTGTGGAGAAGGCTTAAGAACCAGATCTTTATGCCCAATATTGGTTATGGGATCAACAAGAAAACAAAGCACATGCTGCCCAGTGGCTTCCCCAAGTTCCTAGTCCACAAGGTCAAGGAGCTGTAAGTGCTGCTGATGTGTAGCAAATCTTACTGTGCTGAGATTGCACACAGTGTTTCCTCCAAGAACCAAAAAGCCATCATGGAAAGAACAGCCCAGCTGGCCATCAAAATTACCTATCCCAATGCCAGGCTGGCTGCACAGTGAAGAAAATGCATAGACAGCTCTTTTACAAGTTTCATCTGACACCAGTGATTACTGTGCTTTTGATTCCTTCACCATGGGGCCTTCATCAGAGGCATTTCCACTAGTAAGTGAGTAATCAATGTTACCTTCTGTCCTACTGACCATCTTACACTCCACCTCCAGGTACATCCTTGATATCCTGGACATCATAAATGTTGAAACATCTCATCATGCTGATGACGTCCCAGTAAATAATCGTGATGGTGACTGGGGAGAAACAATAGCAGCCTTAGCTTAGTAGAAGCCCAGTTCAGAGTGAGTGAAGTATAGCCAGAGCTTCACTGGGAGGGAAGGGGACAAGTAGAAAATCATAACCTGCTGTTGTTAGGTGCCTCTGAGTAGGTTTCGATGCATGGTGACCCTCTGTAGAACAGAACGAAACACTGCCTGGTCCTGTGCCATCCTCACAATTGTTGCTATGCTTAAGTCCATTGTTGCAACCACAGTGTCAATTCACCTTTTTGAGGGTCTTCCCCTCATGCTACTGATGATGGTGATTCTGTCCCCCCCTCATGAAACTAGTGTAGGTCAGAAGATGCCACCACCATACTATACCCTTGTTATAACACCTTACTGGTATTCTCTGCTTTCAGCCAAGATCCATCTGGCATCAGCAATGATATCTCCTATTCTACATCTTCTTCTGAATCTGGCTTGGATTTCTGGCAGTTCCCTGTTGATGTACTGCTGCTAGTGTTTTTGGATTATTTTCAGTAAAATTTTACTCACATGTCATATTATTGATATTGTTCAGTAATTTCCACATTCTGTTAGATCACCTTTCTCTGGAAAGGGCACAAACATGGCACTCTTCCAGTCAGCTGTCTTCCAAATTCTTGGCATAAATGAGCGAGAGCTTCCAGTATTGCATACATGTGTTGAAACATCTCAATGGGTATTCTGTCAATTACTGGAGCCTTGTTTTTCACCAATTCCTTCAGTGCAGCTTGGACTTTAACACCATTAGTTCTTGATCATTCCTCCTGAAATGTTGAATGTCAACCAATTCTTTTTGGTACAGTGGCTTTGTGTATTCCTTCCATCTTCTTTTGGAGGCTTCAATATTTTGCCCATAGAATCCTTCAATATGGTAACTTGAAGCTTGAATTTTTTCTTCAGTTCTTTCAGCTTGAGAAATGCCAACTGTGTTATTCCTTTTTGATTTTCTAACTCCAGCTCTTCGCACATTTGATTATAATACTTTGTCTTTTCAGGCCACCCTATGAAATCTTCTGTTCAGCTCTTTTGCTTTATTTCTTCCATTTGCTTTAGCTAATTTCTGTTTAAAAGCAAGTTTCAGGTTCTCTTCTGACATCCATTTTGATCTTTTCTTTCTTTCTTTCTTTTTTTTTTTTCAAATGACCTTTTGCGTGACCTACCTTCTAAATTATTCCTCTACACTATGGACTACCTAAACCAGGGGTTGGTGCACTATAGCCTGCAGTTCAAATCCAGCCCATTAGTTTTTGTATGATCTTTGAGCTAAGAGTGGTCTTTACATTTTTAAATGGGGAAAATAAATGAAAAGAATATCTTATAATGTGAAAATTATAAGAAATTGAGATTTCAGCACCCTTCCTTTTATTAGAACACAGTCACCTTGATTTGTTTATATATTGTCTATGGTTGATTTCATTTTATAATAGCAGAGTTGAAAAGCTATGGCAGAGGTAGTATAGCCTTATCTGGCCCATTACAAAAAAACTGCAGACCCCTTGACTTGGATATGGGAGCTCTGGTGGCATAGTGCCTAAGGCATCTGACTGCTAATCAGAAAGGTGGCGGTTCAAATCCACCTGCCACTCCTCGGAATGAAGGTCACTGTGAGTCGGAAATGACTCGACAGCAGCGAGTTTTAGTTTTTTTTTAAATCTGGACATAATTGTTTCTACCTCCTAACCCATCAAGATTTCTGTCTGAAATGTACTGTTGTTGTTGCCATAGAGTTGATTACGACTCATGGCAACCCCACGTGTGCAGAGTAGAACTGCTCCATAGGATTCTCAAGGCTGTCACCTTTCGGAAGCAGACTGCCAGGTACCTTTGGGTGTGTTCAAACCACCAACCTTTCTGTTGTTGTTGTTGTTATATGCTGTTGAGTCAGACCTGACTCATAGCAACCCCTCCTTGGGTTTCCGATGCCACATCATACGGAAGTAGATTGCCCAACCTTCCTTCTGAAGAGTTTGAACTGCCATCCTCCTGGTTAGCAGTCAAGTGCCTTAGGCACTGTGCTACCAGAGCTCCACCTTTCTGCTAGTAGTTGACTATTTAACTATTTGTGCTACCAGGCTCTCCTTGGAATGTATTACCTCCACACATTCTGCTGTTACCTCCTTGAGGCTGTCAAAGTAGAATTTTCAAAATATTAAAAACATAACTCTTCCACAAATATAAAATTAACTTGAGCCACATATTTAACCCACTGATAGAATTAGTAAGATGGTAAAGCCAGTTGTGGGAACATTTAAGGAACTGGGGAGCTATAGGCAGAAAAACACAAGAGAGTAAGATTGCTAGGTTAAACAAAATTGGCTAGTGGCGATAACATCTTTTGGGTTAGGTTTCCTATTAGAAATCCACAAGTTAAGTAACTTCACAATCTCTGAATTTGAATCCTTTTTTTTTTTTTTTTTAATTGTGATTTGCATTAAAACATCCTTTGCATTATTTCCAAATTTTGGATACATTTTTACTAACAAGTCCTGTTCTAACTATTTCAGCCAAAATCTCCCTTCCTTTTACGTTTCCATTACTTTTTCTACTTCCATTATATACCATATCAGTTGCCCTTAACGAGACTTGGTGGTACAGTGGTTAAGCACTCAGTAGAAAGATGTGGCAGTCTGCTTCTTCAAAGATTTACAGCCTTGGAAACCCTACAGAGGTGGTTCTACTGTTCTGTATTATCACTATGGGTCTGAATCGACTCCATGGCACACAACAGCTGCCCTTGAGTTATTTTTGATTCATGGTGATCCCAAGCCAGTCAGAATAGAACTGTGTTCCTTAAGGTTTTCAATGGCTGACTTTTCATAGATTTATCATCAGTCTTTCTTCCCAAGAGCCTCTGGGTAGACTTCAACCTCAAACCTTACCAGCTAGCCATCAGGAGCATTAATCCTTTGCACCATTCAAAGATTTCTCTATCCTTATGTTGTTGTTGTTATGTGCTGTCTAGTCGGACCTAACTTACAGCGACCCCTCCTTGGGTTTCCCAGGCAGTATCACTACTGAAGTAGATTGCCCTATCTTCCTTCCCAGGAGTGGCTGGTGGGTTTGAACCGCCAGCCTTCCGGTTAGCAGTAAAGTGCCTTAGGCACTATGCTACCAGAGCTCCTGTCTAATCTTACAGCACTCAATATATTATCTTGATTTGTGTATTTCTGTCTTCTCCAACAAGCAGTAGTGGGACTTAAAATCAGTATTTACAAATTGTTGTGACCTAATCTCTTTTTAATGGGATTTGACGATAGGGTCCAATGGACTTGCCTTGGACAACATGGACAATGAATACTTTGATAAATATGAAGCCCCCAAACACTCTTTGCAAGCGTTTTAGGGCATTTTCCTTAAACTTCGTGTTCTTAACTAGGGGTGCATTGGTGTATTTCTCCCTTATTCCATCATTAAGTGACCTCCTAGTATGCAGAGAAAAAAACCACTAAACCTGTTACCCCAGTCAATTCCAACTCAGAGGGACTCAAAACAACAGAGAGCGGTCCTATAGGGTTTTCAAGGCTGTAAATCTCTAGGAAGCAGACTGCCCCATCTCTCTCCCACGGAGGACTGGTGGCTTCGAACTGCCGACTAGCTTTAGTGCTTTAACCACAGCACCACCAGCGTTCCTCCTAGTATGCACAGACTTGTTTTAATTCTCTTAGCTGTTATCCTTCTTCAGCAGCTACTCCAGTGTCTTGCACAAAGTGGCAGCTGAAGCGATAAGGGTCGAAAAACAAATGGAGGACTTCCCCCTCTATTTATATGCCTGGAGACATCGACTGTCCTAGTCTTTCCATTCCCAGAAACCTAGACTGTACTCTCAAATATCCATCCTGTCTCAACTACACCACTCCCATCTCAAAGGGGGCCCAAATTCAGCCCCAAATGGCAAACACTGCCCCCCACCAAAAGACTTCGAATTTCCGCTGCCCCAGGACATGGCCTCTCCCCTTCAGAAAAATGGGGAGGTGGACCTAGACCTTTAATTCTGAAGTTACCAAGTATCACCACCATCACTACCACAGGCTCTTCACATTTCTTTTTGCGGTGGTATGTTTCCTCAGTGGGCTGGTTACTACAACAGTGACTAGTACCCATTTCACTTCTCAGCCTCACGACACTTTACGTCTCTCCGCCTTAGCCTTCTTCTCACGGCCAAAGAAGCCGTTTCTCAGGGAAATCGCCCAAGGCGCGCACTCAGGCAGTTAAGTGGCCAACGGTTTTCTACAGCGAGGAAGGAACGCGAGAGAAGAGGCGCGCACGAATCCCGCGAGGGGAGAGGGCGAAGGGCGGGGCCGGCGCCGGGAAGGATCGCGAAGGAATTGGGAGGCTCCGCCTTTTCCGTAGATATCTCTAGAAAACCGCGCAGGAGCCCGAAAACAAGAACTGCGCACGCGCGACGGCAGGGCCCGGGTATTTTGCTGCGTCACCAGCCGCCGCCCGGCCTCACCACCCCTCGCTCTCACGCACGCACGTTCATTCTCTGTCCTCGCGCCCCTTTTCCTACACTTTTCCTCCGCTCTCCGAACAGAGGAGCCGCTCTCTCCGCGCGGTGCATTCTGGGGACCCAGGCCGAGCTCGCCGCTGCCGTCGCTTGAGGGAAGCGAGAAGAGGCCACGACCGGGGAGAAAACCCCGGAGTCGCCACCCGAGAGGAGTCAATTTCTCAGCAGTTGCCGCCGGCGAGGCCCGCCCACCAGTTCGCCCGTCCCCCTGCCCCGTTCACAATGTGAGTGCGACACCTCGCCTAGGGAAGGTCCGCGCAGAGGAAGGCCAAGGCCGCGCGGGGGGCTGCCGGGAAGCAGCCCCCTGCCCTCCCCCCACCCCACTTTTACCCCTTTCTGTATTCTCCCTTCTCTAATGGCAGTCGTTCCTGTCTGGGGGTGGGAGGTCCAGTATCCAGGTTCCGGTTACCGTTGGCGGGTGGAGGACGTTTTTCCTCCAGATGGCCGCTTTCCCCCTCTCTAAACCGTGCTTAAGCTTCCCGATTTGTAAATTTCACTTTCTCACCATTGCCATTCTGGGTTACTCTTAACTCTCTATAACTTAGCTTTAAGCCTTAATTTGTGAGCCTTTGGCCATGCGGGAGCCCTGGAGGCGTGGACCATAGTGGATTGCCATTTGGTTTCTTGGGCAATCTGGTTCTACCGCTCAGTGATTCCAGGACCAGGCCCTGGGCCAAGTGCACCTGTGGTGCTTGCCACCAGAAGACTGATGGTGCTCGCTTGTGGAGCACCACGCGGCCCTCCGCCATGAGCGACAGGTACTGCTAGGCAACTAGAGGGAGGCCACGCCGTCACCACAACTTAATTCCCCGTAGGGTGCCTTGATTTCTTGAGTATGGTTCCATCCAGGCGTCCTCCTAACTCCAATCTCTTGAAGGGAATGAAGGTTGCCAAAACTCAGCAGTGTGCCTGGCAGCGAGGAGGAGTTACATTGAACAGGTAGTTTTTTGCACGTGCCGAACCGAGAGATACTTGTGGACAGTTTCTGTGTTCCACATTAAACTTCAGATGAGGTACCATCATCACAGTTTAAGTAAGGATTAAAAAGGTATTTAATTGCTTTCTTTTAAAATCTTTGTTCATATGGAGGTGACTACAGGTTCTTTATGTACCTTAAAATAAAGGAAAAGTTAGGTGATTTTAACCAATTCACAATACTTCCAGACCATACTTTCTTCTCAGAAAAAAACCTTACTTTTGTTGATGTAAGAGATGTAAGAGCTGCCGGTTTTGTAGTATTACTGGTACTAACTGCACCCTCAGGTGATGTGTGAAGAAAAACAATTGAAACAATATTTATTTCTATAAAAATAAGTTTCTGGCAAAAAAAAAAAAAAGAAAAGAAAATTGGTTGACTTACTGAAATAAATTCGAAAAAAATTTTCCCTATTGAAATCTCTATGCTAAATAATGTGTCTTTCAGGAAGGTAGAATAAGATTAATGCTAAATTTAATGACTTCTTGTCCATCCTAATTGGATTTAGGGAAGTAAATGTTAAACTACCCAAAAGATTTCCTTATAAATTGGGAACTTTAGCCTTTGTATTTTTTGGTTGAAATCTTCCATTCTCTTTGTTTCCTATGTAATAGTTTTTACCAGAGGGGTTAAGCCTTTTATACTTTGGAAATCTGTGAGTAGAGTTGAAAATTGTCAGATAAAACAGTACCAATTTTTAATGTAGCCAAGTAAATATCTT
>NW_006922077.1:1666591-1668476 GCF_000298275.1 Orycteropus afer afer | reverse complement strand
GCCCAACCTTCCTTCCGAGGAGTGGCTGGTGGGTTTGAACCGCCAGCCGTCTGGTTAGCAGGCAAGTGTCTTAGCCACTATGCTACCAGAGCTCCCGCTGTAACCTGGCAACTAGATTTTCTTTTTTATTTGTTTTTGTACTGTTAGACTTTAACTAGAAGGCAATAGAAACCAGAGGTGACATAACCAGTATCATATGCTAAACTGTTTCTCCTGGAAATTTACATTATCTGTTTAAAAACCCTCTAGAGTCATTTTAGGATCTCTTATGCGGTGGTTAATGATTGTCTCATTTTAGGGGGGGAAACCTTTATAATACCAGCCTTTTAGAATCAACCTAGCTCTTATATTTTATTTGAGTTCTTAAATTGAGAATTTTGTGTAATATATTTGACTAGGGAAATACAGAGTGTAAATATTAAACTTTTTATTATTTACTGTGTGGATATTGAGACTGAGTTCTCCTGTATCCTCAGGACACCTTTGAACTCTCTATTTTCCAGGAAGATGCCAATTACTTTTAACTTTTAAATGTAGTTTTGTAGATTTTTTTTGTGTCATAATTGCTCTTCACATGTTGATGTGCTTTATTGATAGAGTGTTTGTGTCAGAGTCTTTTTTAGAGCATGTTATCTGTTTGTACTGAAATGAGGTAAGCCACAGCTTAATAATATTCAAATTTTTTTTTTCAATATTTAGTTCTTAAAATACCAGTATCTACTTTGGGGATGTTAAAAGGACAAATGCACAAAAAGGGAATGCGAGGTCAGCGTTGCTTAGAAGAAACGTGCTAATTTTTGGAGGGAGATATTACCTTAAGAACAGCTTTCACCTCTTTTTTTTTTTTTTTTTAAAGGGCCTCACAGACATTTCTATTTATTTGGTCTTTGGGTCCAAACAAGTTAATAAATATTTCATCCTAACAAGTTGGTGATGTTCCTGTTAGCTGCTGTCTTGGTTATCTAGTACTGCTATATAATACCACAAGTGGTGACTTCAACAAACAAAAATCCATTTTCTCACAGTTTAGGAAACGAGATACCTAATTCAGGATGCCAGTTCTAGGGGAAGACTTTCTCTGTCCGCTCTTAAGGACAGTACTTGTCTCTTCTGAACTTCTGCTCCTGGGCAATCTTCATGTGGATTGGCCTCTCTCTTCTCTGCTTCCTTACTTATTCTAATCTGTTCTTTTTAGATCTTGTATGAGATTGACTCAGAACACATCCCACATTAATTCTGCCTCACTCTAATACAGTAAAGACACCTCATTGTCAAATGAGATTATAGCCACAGGTGTGGATGTTAGGATTTACGATACATATTTTGGGGGCACATAGTCAATCCATAATCTACCCTTTAGCTGCCCTCTCTCCAAATTCATGTCATTGCTACATCCAAAACCCAACCACCCCAACACATCATCTTAAAAGTCTTAAATCCAAGTCTAAAACCTCATATTCTGGATTATCTGTATCAAATATGGATGACACTATCATGGGGCAGAATTCCTCTTATGTGAACCTGTGAAATCTAGACTACAAGTTACCAGTTTCCAAAATACAGTGGTGGAACAGGCACAAGGCAGACATTTCCATTATAAATGAGAGAATTAGGAGGGAAAGAATGGATAACCGGCACCAAGCAAGCCCAGAACCCAGCAGCACAAATTACATTAGCTCTCAAGCCTTGGAAATCTTTCCTCTCGAGACCATCTGGGCAGTGGATCCACCTCCAAACACTGGGTGTTGGGCATAGCCGCTCGGCTTGAGCTCTGCCTTCCAGGCCCTTTGGTATGGCAACTCATGCTCCTTCATCTTTTATTTTTTTTGTGATTTGGGTGAAAATTTACAGAGCAAATACACTTTCCATACAGCACATCCCAAAC
>NW_006922077.1:1624850-1665631 GCF_000298275.1 Orycteropus afer afer | reverse complement strand
AGGAGTGGCTGGTGGGTTTGAACTGCCAGCCTTCTGTTTAGCAGTCCAATGCCTTAGGTACTATGCTACCAGAGCTCCACTTCATATAGATACCTAATATTTCAGCCTATCCACCCATGTACCCATGTTTGCCTTCATTGAGCATGCTGTACTATATGTGCAAAAGGGTTCATCTTTGTTGTCTGTACTTCCCGCGTACCTCTTTATGTCTTTCAATGCCACTATATTGATCATCACATTTGGTACATTGCCATTTTCTTCACCAAAATCAAAACTTATCTCTATCTGTCTAACCGTATTCCCTCCCCTTCCCTCCCATCCCGCTTCTTCATCTTTAGGTAGCTTCATTTTCTAGTCCATCTAAGTGGCGACCCCACCTCCTTGCTAGAACCCATTCTTTGTCACCTTGGGCTTGGCAGCCCATGTCCCTGGCATACCTTAATGGCCAGCTGCCCCACCCTCTGGAACCTGCCTTGATGAAGGTCTACTAAAACCTGGGAAGCTGTAGCCCCACCCACTCTTTGAAACTTAGAAGGCCCTTCTTCTCTTGGTCCTGCCAACAGTTGTGCTGATGTCCAAACTACCCCAGGGATGGTCCTGTTGACCTGTTCTCTGCCTGTAGAATTCCAAGAAGCAGAGAGCATTCTTTTTTTGTTTTTTGTTCTTTGTCTGTCTCTGTTTGTGGTTTTCTGTTGTGGTAGTTGATTGGCTCCATAAGTTACAGACTTAATCTCTTTAACATAGGATTGTATAGCCACGTCCTTAGTTTGTACAACAGAATTTTAAGTTCATCACTTTCCCCTCACATTTTACTCTAAGCATCAAGGAGAAACCACACAGCCCCTTTAAGATCTTGCTTAGAAATCTGAGCCATGTATCCAAGTTTGTCACAAACTTTTCCTTCCACGAACATGAACATAATTCAGACAAGTTCTTTGCCATTGCTTAAAAAGCATTGTCCTTCCTCCATTGTTTAGTCAACTGCTTCCACATTATAGATACCTATTAGAACAACACTGTACTCTTCTGGTACCAAATTCTGACTTAGTTATCTAGTGCTACTATAACAGAAATAATGTAAGTGGATGGCTTTAACAAATTCATTTTCAGTTTAAGAGGCTAGAAGTTTGAGTTCAGAGCACTGGCTCAAGGTGAAGACTGACTTTCTGGAGGAAGATCTTCATCTCTTAAGCTTCCTGGTTTCTTGGAGATCTCATGTGTCTTTGCATCTATCTTATATCATCTCTTCTCCCTTATTTAATCTTTCCCACCAGCTGCTCCAAGGGGAGGAAGATGAGGCAGTCTACATCTTGGAAACTCAGTGGTAGTGGGTTTTTTTTTTTTTTTTTTTAATTTCAAAAGAGATTGAATCAAGATAGACCCTATACTGATCCTGTCCCATTGACATAACAAAAACTGTCATTCCCAGTTGGGATTATAACCACAGGCATAGAAATTAGTAGGATTTGCATACTTTTGGGGTGACACAATTCTTTATAAAAGCTGACATTTAGTGCACCCTGACCAAATCAGACTGTTAGCCATAGGATTTTCATTGGCTGATTTTTTTGGAAGTATTGCCAGGCCTTGCTTGTCTATGTTAGTATGGAAGCACTGCTGACCTGTTGAACATTACACCGATATGTAAACCTTCACTGACAAATGTGTGGTGGGTGTGCATGAGGGACATTGGCTTGGAAAATTGCACTCCAGCCTCTGCATGGAAGGCATGCTCTGGGTGTGTACCAGCTGTTTGAAAAAATACTACACATAAACTGAAAGAAAAAGGTCTTATATAACTACTTAGTAATAGGGTATGTATTACCTTTTGGTCACTGTATAACTTCTGAAACCATGAAATCAGGTTAGATCACTTCCTGTTCCCCATTGGTTTTTGTGGGTAGTTAAGTTTTTATCTTAGCAACCACCAAAAATCCAGCTTTGCAAAGATGAAATGTAAGGGAGAGAGATGTTGAATCTAATGTTGGAACTATGACCTACCTTCAGATAGTGGTTTTCTTGGTGTCTTCACAGATGCTGAATATTCCTGAATCCTTTTCATTTCAAATATTTTCCCATAATCCCGAAAGTTAATCTGCAGTGCCTTTATGTACCTTGGCACATAATTTGGGAACTGTACGGCAGCATGTTTGTTCAGATCACCTTTCCAGGAAGTTCTATTTTATGGTTTAGCAGAACTGAAAATATAAAAAATACATTTCAATGTTTCTCTGAGCAAAGAATATGTATGTGTTTGAGAGAGTTTAGTTTCTCACACTTACCAAGCAGAACTTTTGGTAACTTTTTGAGAAGGAAAAACTACTCAGTTTGTGAGCCTGGGACTATGTTTTCCTTTTCTATAGCATCATTTTCATAGCTCCATACTTCCACAAACAGCTTTACCAGTTTCTTAAACACCATGAAATCTAAAAAATAATAGTTACTCCATTATTAAGCTCTTGGGGTCCTTGGGTGATACAGAGACTGAGTGCTTAACAACTAGTTGAAAGGTTGGCGTTAAAAGCCACCCAGAGGCACCTTGAAAGACATGCCTGGTGGTCTCCTTCGAAAGGTCACAGTCTTGAAAACTGTGGAGCTGTTCTACTCTGCGCACACGGGGTCACCATGAGTTAGAATCTACTCCATAGCAACTAACAACAATAAAAAGCTAGTCCCCTGGTTCCTAATCTTTTCAGAATTCAAAACCAAGTCCACTGCCATCCAGTCAGTTTCGACTCATAGCACCCCTAAAGGACAGAATAGAACTGCTGCCCCATAGAGTTCCTAAAACTGCAAATCTTTATGGAAAGAAACTGCCTTACCTTTCTCCTGCAGAGTGTCTCCTGGGTTCAGACCTTTGACTTTTTGATCAGCAACCCGGTGCTTTAACTACAACACCACTAGAGCTCCCTTCAGGATTCAAAGTGATCTTTAATTTAGACGAACACCATGCTCCATGAAGAATAAACTCTTCAGTGAGTTACTGTTTCGAATAAAGCATGTGAAACTGTACTATTAGAGAATAAATTACTAAGAACTAGGGAAAGCTATCCTGTGATACACGCCACCTATTACGCTTTTGGAGAGAAAAACCATAACTAGTAATGGATCTTATTCCCCTTACTTCCCCCAGTATTTCTTAGGAGAAGATTTTTTTGATTAAAAGTTCATCTATCTTGACTATAAATTTAGGGGCAGGGATTTTTCTGTTTCATTGACTGCCGTATCTCCAGTTTTTGGCTCCACAGCTGGTAAATATTTAACAAATAATGTTCAAACTCTTCGTGCATGATCTGAGCTAGCTCAAAATACGTTTAGCTGTATGACTTGCTACATGAGGTTGAATTGGAACTAATAGGGTTCTCCTACTATTGCTCCAGGAGCTCTGGTAGCATAGTGCCTAAGGCACTTGACTGCTAACCAGAAGGCTGGCGGTTCAAACCCACCAGCCACTCCTAGGAAGGAAGATGGGGCAGTCTACTTCCATAGTGATACTGCCTCAGAAACCCAAGAAGGGGTCACTGTGAGTCGGGTCCGACTCGATGGCACATAACAACAACAACAATAACTATTGGTCCTATATTCTGGTATATAACTTAAGTCAAATTCAGCTGTCCTGCATTATATTGGTTGGAAAGTAAATTTGTGGTCAGTGGTTGAAAGAATTTTTTAGTCATCTTTAAATCAAATCTTTGATTTTATATTAATTGAGGCTTTGCTATGTTTGGGAAGTCTGGAGAAAAAGTAACACCCAAGTCATCATAAGTATCCGCCCACTTTTCAAAAGTTTGCTTAATGCACTTTTACGGTTTTCATTAACTGAAAAAGTCCAAAGAGAATTTTCACTTTTGCAAAAAGTGAAACTAGTGTAGAGCATTTGTTTTGCAGTAAGCTGTTACACACCCAGAGCAGCCAGAGTGACACTATTGAGTACTTTTCTTGGGAACTACACTCAGCAGTCATGCTGCCATAGCTTTGAACTGTGCCTGTGAACGCTATGTTAGTGTTAACTTCAGGTTTTATGTGTTTGGTATGATTTTGGTAGGTTATTTTTGGGGTCCAGGAACTCTCAAAACCTTTTCTCATATAAATTAATGATAATTACTTTTTTGTTTTATGCCATTTCATCTTGCAAAAGGTTTCATAGAAACACTTCAGTTTTGGATAGCAGAGGAAACCTCTATATACCTTTAGTGTACATTTAACTTGTGAGCCCTTTTATTTTGGAAATGTTTAGTTCATTGGTTACATTTTGGTCAGCCAGATCTGTCTTAGCCTTGGATCAGGACCATAGATCACCCTTTAACTGATTCTACCCTTCTTCCACTCCTTTTTTTTTAAGTCTGAAGAAGCTTTTCAGTCAAAATTAATCATTAAAATGTTCAGGTAAGTTTTTTTGGGGGGGCTGTATTTCTGATTCAATTTCTGTATGAGAGCATTTTTTAAAAAAAAGTCAACTCACTGCCATTGTTGTCAAATCTGACTCATAGTGACCCCTCCTTGGGTTTCCAAGGCAGTATCTCACGGAAATAGATTGCCCAGTTTTCCTTCTGAGGAGTGGATGGTGGGTTTGAACTGCAGCCTTCTGGTTAGCAGTCAAATGCCTTAGGCATTACGCCACCAGAGCTCTTAGTAGAAGGTGAAAACTTACAAAATCAGTTGAGTTGACTGTGTCATATAAAATTGCATTTTATAGGGATTTCAGTGACTTGATTTTTCAAAAGTAGATGGCCAGGCTTTTCTTCTGAGGCATGCCTCTTGATGGACTTGAACTTCCAGCTGTTTTTGTCTAGTAGCCAAGCACATTAACTATTTACCCCACCCAGGGACTCCCAAAAACTTAATGATTAAATGGGTGAATATATCTGTTAAGATTCTAGTTAATTAGCATATCTTTCTATCACATTTTGCAGTGCTTAAATAGAGCATTTTCATTAAATGCATCATTGCTTTTTTTCTCCAGGACATTTGTTTCTGTATGTGACCATATGATAGTATCTTATTTGTTAATGATTTACAATAAGAATTCAAATATCAGCAATGATTTGTTACACTTGCATATGGTAGAAGCTTTGTTTTTTTTAAAAAAAAAATATATATATGTGATTGTTAGGTAGATACACGCCTTGGAGAAATCAGTCATGGGAGAATAGAAGGGCAGTGTGTATGCACAGAAAGACAGCTGGAGGGGCAGGAGTGCATGGGAGGGAAGGACATGAGAAAGAGGTAACTGGGGAGGAAGTGGGAAGAAAGCTGTTACACTGGCAAATTGCAGTCAATGTCATGAGACAAAATGTGTTTGAACTGCAGTGTGGAAAATGAATTTGCTCTGTAAACTTTTGTCCAAATCACAGTAAAAATAATTTTAAAAATGTGTATATATGATTAGAGACTGCCATGAGACAAAGATAGATTGCTAGGGGAAATAAACCATAATGATGTGGAATTCTGTGTGATTCTTTGAGAAATTGTGTGTGTGTATTTATATATGCTGTTCCACCCTCCCCAAATTTGAAATACGGTATTAACTAAGACTTGTAGGCCTCTCATTGTATTTGGAAAATTTCATTTTATTTCACTAAAGTCTAATGCACAGACCTCAGGAATTTTCAGGCTTGCTACATGCATAATGGTCTGGAGTAACTGCTTGTAAAAACTTCTGGAGGTTGGAAATTCAAGAGAAAAAGGAAATGAAGATTTTGGAGCTTTGACTAAAATGTTGGATATTAGAGAAGAGTTATATGCTGTAAAATTCTATTATATCTAGTATTCCTTGGATTTATCTGTTACTTATTCTTTTGTCAGCATTCCTCTACTTGTTAAATCTTTTTACCCCCTGAAAAAGGCTTAAGGTTTTAATTGTCTTTTATAATTCTGTAAGAATTGCATGTAGTAAAGTATCAAAAGAACTGCAGTAACAGGGAAATTTTCTTTAGCCATTTTTTCTATTTGGCTTTGCTTATGCTTTGTTTGTTTGTTTGTTTTGTTTTTTTAATGAGTAATGCTTGTAATTGTCTACAAATTAGAATTGAAACCTACCACTTCTAGCATATTAAATTTTGGTATTTGGCAACAAATATGGTTTTCATTCTGCCCTTTTAAGACTAACTAAAGTAAGTTTATTTAGTCAGAACTGTAGAAGAAAATTTTAAGTTACACAAAATTTAATTGCTTGAATTGGCATAGAGCTCTTAATGTTGAGCTTTGAGTGCTTGTCAGAACAGCACACAGACGTCGCCGCACTGTGGGTTCGAGTTCCCCCTCCCCAGAGCAGTGGATAATTTATACAATGTATGCAGAGGTGAAAAAGTTTTCGCATTTTATGAGTATGTTACTATTACAATGAATGTCAGTATAAAAACTAGAAATAAATCCAGTATGACTAGTTTAGGAGCTGAAGTTAAACCAGCACCTCTTGGGTTAATAGAAGAAAAAGAAGTGATGTGAAGCTCACAGAAGAGAAAAGGGGATTCATAAACATTCAGTTCCCCTTTCAAATACATATTTCTTACTTGTTTGGTTTAAATAGGATTCTTTTTTTTTTCCATTTCTCTTCAGAATTTTGATGGTTTATATCAGGATCAACAAGCAATTTCTGTAAAGGGTCAGCTAGTATAAAAATATAGAAGCCATTCTTAGCTCCTGGGCTGACCCTTGGTTTTGATTATTTAAATTTGTTTTATTTGGAAAATGATAAAAACCTAGATTGTTTCATGTGAATTTGAGGAAAGAAAAAAGATTATGCCTGATTTCAGCATCCTTAGTATGAACAGAAAGTAAAGAGCTGTCTACTATATTTAATTTCTATATGTTGATTCCAACTCATGGCACCCCAAGTGTATAGAAAGAACGGCTTCACAGCATTTTCAAGGCTATGACCTTTTAGAAGCAGATCACCAGAGCTATCTTCTGACAACTTTTTGGCCAGTCATTGAGCACTTACCATTTTTTATATAGTTGTTTCAATAACCAGGTTACCATTGGTGTGCTTTTCTTCCACTGCTATGTGTGCAATATATGGTACTGATTTAACTGAAGTTACAAATCAGAAAGTTATTTCTACAGAAAGTTATTACTGTATATGCTCTCAATATACAACTTAGCTTTTACAAGGTGGTGGCACTTTTAAGTATCTTCAGATTATATTGTTAAACGTGGCTACAAAAACATTTTATTCACCAAAGTTTATCGAGATAGCCGTTTGTGAAACATTGGGAAGAGAATCCTCTCTTTCGTTAACCAGGTTATCTTTATTATGTAGTTGTTTTCAAACATGAAAGATTTAATAGTACTATAATGAATCATGGTGTACCTACTATGCAGTTTTAAACGTTATCAGCACAGGGTCAGTCTTACTTCCTCTATACTTCCTTTCATCCTACTAGAATGTTCTGACATGTAATTCCAGACATAATTCTTTAAAAATAAAGAACTTGCACTCAGGATACCAGTGGCAAAAGTAGGTACTGTTAGCAAAGCAACAGTTTCCAAAATTTTAGAATAAATATTAATTGGCCAGTTAATAGCCAGATGTTAGCTATTGTTGGTATCATTTTCCTGTGTCTTAAAAGAATGGAAGATTTTCTTTCTTTATTTCTTAAACAACAGAATTTCCTAGTCTGGGTTATTCCAAAGAAAGAGACAATACCATATCAAATAATTTAATGTCATTAAAAAATATCATTACAAGTTTTTTTCAGATATCCATAAAGCAGTAATAAATTCTTACATGTCTATCATCCAGATTGAATACTTAACAGGCTTTTGCCATATTATTTAGCTCTTTTTTCCCCAAAGTATTTCAAAGCATATCTCATAGTCTTCCTTTTTCATCTTGAATGAACATTGTAAAAACAATACCATCTATATCTAACAAAACTAACATTCCTGTATAAACTGTTTATATTACAGTTGTTTCAGTAATCTTTAATTTATTTGAATCAGGATGAAGAACCACATTCACAAAAATTGTACTTGTTGGCTGAATCTCTTAGGTCTCTCTTAATGTGGAGCAGTTTCCCCCCTTTTTTCCTTCATGCTATTCATAATGAAACCTTGTTCTAGATTTGTTACTTGTTTCCTATGGTATCATTTAATTTATTCCCGTTCCTTACGTTTCCTGGAAGTAAGCTTTAAAGGATTGATTGGGTTGAAGTTAAACTTAAAACGAGAATATATCATAGGTATTGCTGTGGACTATTTCATAGTGTATCCTTTCAGGTGTTGTATGTCTGGTTTGTCCTATTTTTAGTGATGCTAAGATGGATCTTAAGTTCCTCGCCAACTTCATCTAATTGTTAAAAGGATTCATCAAATGGTGATTTTCTAGATTTCTTTCACATTAGTTGGCCGAAATACTTCTGTAAAGAACTTTTCCTCATGAAGTGGTACTATGCATTTATTGTGAATAAAGTTTCATACAGGGAAGGAAAAGAAGATGCCTAATGCTTCCTCTTTAATGGCTAATATGTAATGAATTGGTGTTCTAGCATCTTCTCATGACCAAGAATTTTGGGTGGTTTGTGTTATACATTGGTAGGGCTCTAATAGGAGCTCTAGTGGTGTAATGTTTAAAGCACTCAGCTGCTAACCAGAAGACTGGTAGTTCAAATCCACTCAGGCTCCCTAGGAGAAAAGATATGATGATCTGCTCCCGTAAAGATTGTTGTCGAATTGATTCCAACTCAGAATGACCCTGCATGCCGGGACAGCTGCCTCGTGGGTTTCCTAGCCTTTAATATTTATGAGGGCAGATTGCCAGGTCTTTTCTCCCATTTGAGTGGGTGGTGGATTTGAAATGTGAACCTGCATATCAGCAGCCACGCTCGCTTAACCATTGTTCCACGAAGGCTTCCTGTAAAGATGACAGCCTACTAGAAAACCCTGTAGGAGTGTTCTGTTGTCATATGAGTCAAAACTGACTTGATGGCACCTAACAACAACAGGGTACTCTAATGTTACATAGAATCATAAAAGTATATTGGGAAGATTTGTTTGCCCCCCAGGAAAGTGTTTCATATAATCAGAAAGAAGCTGCAGATGAGAACTTTTTTTTTTAGACAAAGATTGATTTCTCATATTTTTTTATTCCCCTACAGTTGCTAGGTTCATTTGACAGTAATAAAGTTCTCGTTTATTAAATAAGGTTGAATTTTAAGAGCTCTAAAGAAGTAGCACATAAATTTGCCGTGTGCTAGGTAAATAGTTAATCTCTTCCTATTATGAAATTAATTATCATTCTAAAACTAGACTTTGTTACAGCCCTATATTGTAACTTGAAATGTAGCTGTTAGGGTAAGAATAATGTGGTTTCAGTTTGAAATAATAGTAAATTGCCTCAAAATAGTCAGTGCTGTGATGGAGTAAGGTAATGTATTACTATATGCTAAACTTAGGAGGTTATGTAAATATTCAGTAAATGTCTTCTAGCTGACTTTGTCTAACTATCTCTTTGTAGGCAGCCTGCTTCTGCAAAGTGGTACGATCGAAGGGACTATGTCTTTATTGAATTTTGTGTTGAAGACAGTAAAGATGTTAATGTAAATTTTGAGAAATCCAAACTTACATTCAGGTAAATTATCATTTTATAGCATTAGGTACAAAACTTATTTCAAACACCGGTATAACTTTGTCTTGTTTTGTTTTTTCACTGGAAGTAATACTAATCTCCATCTCTTTAAAAGAGGCTTATTTTCTTTTTCTTTCTTACAGTTGTCTTGGAGGAAGTGATAATTTTAAACATTTAAATGAAATTGATCTTTTTCACTGTATTGATCCAAATGTAAGTAGTCTTTTTTTGTTTGTTTTTTAAATTTGTATTGTGATTTGGGTGAAAATTCACAGAGCAAATTCATCTTCCATACAGAGCACTTCACATACATTTTGTCTTACCACATTAACTGTAATTTCCAACCATGCAACAGCTCTCTTCCCACTTCCTCCCCAGCTACCTCTTCCCTGTGTCCTTCCTCCCATGCACTCTTGCCCACAACCCAGCAGTCTCCCTGTGCATACACAGTCCTTCTATTATCCTATGATTGATCTCTCCAAGGAGGGTATCTCCCTAATGTTAATGTTCAGGTCATGTGCCTGTCTTTTGTTTGGCCAGAAGCTACAGGAGTGAGTTCAGTTAAATTAAGTAGTCTTGATGCTTTAATCCTGGTACAGACTGTGAGGAAAAGGACTGACTTTGAGTACTTTAGTAAAAATAATTCTTTTTTTTTTTTTTTTTTTAAAGTAGTTGAGAAGCTGTGGTAGTTAAGGTTGTGTGTCAACTTGGGTGGGCCTCGTTTTGAGTGACTGGGCAACTGGATATACTTACTTCTCATAATGAGACTGGTAATTAGTTCCATGGTGGAATCTGCTGTGAGGAGCTGAGTAGCTTCTTTAGGGATGTGGTCTGCTTTCATTATAGAAGAAGCTTTGAGAAAGGTCTCTTAACTTTTTGGCATGCTTGAACCCTGCATGTTGTTGTTGTTATGTGCTGTCAAGTTGGCCCTGACAGCAGTATCACTACCGAAGTAGGAGTGCCAAGCCTTCCTTCTTAGGAGTGGCTAGTGGGTTTGAACTGTCAGCCTTCTGGTTAGCAGTCAGGTGTCTTAGGCACTATGCTACTAGAGCTCCTTGCATGTAGCTGAGTTTTTATTCAAAAACCCGGCCATGTTGCCTGTCGATCTTGGGACTATTTCTGGACTTGAATTCTAGTGGCCTGCTCTGTTGCTTGATAATCTTAGGACTGTGCCATTTTACTTACTGACCTTGGGTTTGTTAGCCTCAGCAGCCAGCAGCTGCCTGAGTAAAGAGACACCTCCAGCTCCAGTGGGCCAGGAGCAAGAAGAGGCAGAGCTGAAACCCAAGGTCAAGGGGCCTTCACCCAGCCCCTAGAGCTGGCACTTTGAACTTGAACTTGTAGCCTCCAAGCTGTAAGAGAATAAATCCCTGTTTGTTAAAGCCATCCATTTGTGGTGTTTTCTGTTAGAGTAGCACTGGAGAACCAAAACAGAGGCTAAGTTGGGATATATTTGTATTTTGCAATCTTTGTTTTCCTTTCTTCAAACTATTATTCTGCATACTCTTATTTTTTTACTGTCACCCTGTTTAGACTCAGTTGTATTCTTGAGGCTTACCTAAGAATAGAATCTTTATAAACTGGTATAGTTGTACCATATTTAGTTGTTAATTTTGGTTTTAATGTATTCTTCCTGGGGGGAGGGGGAGTCGGGTCAGGGTACCTGGCTAAACAAAGGATGTTTTTGTATCTTTTTTTTGCAACTGGCTAGTTTGTGAAATATTTAGTCTAGAGGATGTTTCTTTCAGAGTCTAGAGAAAGTTTGGGGAAAGAAATGAGAAAGGAGAAGTGGAGAATGATAAGCTACTTTCTGTCCTTTCAGGTGATACTGGAGAGAGAAATGGTATGATGGTATTTTTGCTTTTGTTTTTAGGATTCCAAGCATAAAAGAACGGACAGATCAATCTTATGTTGTTTACGAAAAGGAGAATCTGGCCAGTCATGGCCAAGGTTAACAAAAGAAAGAGCAAAGGTAGATTTCTTTTGTTTGAAAGTTTAATATCTTTAAGCAATGAAAGGTACACTTGTTTGTCATAAGGATTGTTGTGTTTTTGTTTCATAGCTAAGTGCTATTGAATTGTTGTGTTCTATATTTTTCTCTAAGATTTTGTAGTTTTAACTTAATACCAAGTATGATCAGAATAAAATCAGTTACTAGTTGATGCAGAATCTCCTACATTCAAGAGGCGCACTTCGTTTAGCATCCTTTATAAATTATTCAGTATCATGTGGAAGTGTATCTTGGTGCCACTGAAAATTTATGGCACAAGCCTGTTTTTCTCATGTATTTGAGACTAGATCCTATCTGTGAATTTTAAGAGAGTAGATTTCTTCAATGAAGTTTACTGAAATGTCTTTTATCAAGGAACTATATAAATGATACCTGTTTACCAGTTTTTGTGATGTGTAATTTGGGGACATATTTGCTTCCTAATGTGTGGCTGTCAGATTTTGGCAGTGACCCATGGTTAAAAAAAATGCATTGTAATCCAGTTATACACAAATAGATACATAACATTTGTGGGAGGTGTATCATGAAACTGTATTTACCTTTACTACATTTATTTCGGGAGCTCTGGTAGCATAGTGGCTAAGGCACTTGGCTGCTAACCAGAAGGCTGGCGGTTCAAACCCACCAGCCACTCCTCGGAAGGAAGATGGGGGGGCAATCTACTTCCGTAGTGATACTGCTTCGGAAACCCAAGGAGGGGTTGCTATGAGTCGGGTCCAACTCGACGGCACATAACAACAACAACAACATTTATTTCACTTTCATTTTTTTATTTTGGTCTAATCTTTTGTGCTGATGCCATGTCCCACTGTTGTTGTTGTTATGTGCCAACAAGTCGGACCCGACTCATAGCGACCCCTCCTTGGGTTTCTGAGGCAGTATCACTACGGAAGTAGATTGCCCGACCTTCCTTCCAACCATGTCCCACTAATGGATGTGAAACTGCAGTTTGAAAAATGTAGTCTTAAAGCATGTGCCAGTGAGTTCAAGTTAAGCTAATTATAAGGTGGTGTTTGTATTGGTCAATAGCTGAATTGGCTTAGTGTGGACTTCAATAATTGGAAAGACTGGGAAGATGATTCAGATGAAGACATGTCTAATTTTGACCGTTTCTCTGAGGTATGTTCTTTTAAATACATTCTTCCCCTCCCAAAATATAGTTGGCTTAATTTGGTTATAACCATCCGCCAGTCTTTAAGAAATGCATTATTACAGACTGTTCCAGTAACACCAAAGAAAAATTTTAATAGCCTGAAGTTTAATACTCTTTAATGTTTTTCTTTTTCAAATTAGAGTTAGGTTATAAAGTTTATGTGTAAAGGTGAAAAATAAACCATACTGTCTAAAGCAGCTGGTTTTTATCTCAGCATTGGTATGAATTGCTCTTTTGGTGCACAGATGCGTTAACTAGCTTACATTTTGGGTCCATGTAATGTGAATATAAACCTTTAAGCATTAAAATTATATTCAGTATAATGAGTTACCCTGAGAGATATGCCAGGAATATTTTTAGTTTGGACACAGAGAAAATAGGCAAGCATATCACCTAAATATATATTATCAGAGCCAGAGAAAAAAATTAAGAATTTTTTTGGGGAGGTAAAATTGATGTAAGTATACTATGGTAAAGCTGATTAGAAAATAGGGCATTAGGTTAAGTTGAAAATATACCCATGAAATCCATGTCTCATTGCAATTTGAAGTTTTATTTAACTGGACTTTATTCTTATTTCTTCTTTGAAAACATTAAAAGAGCCAAGTTTCCAGCTATCTGTCTGCAACTGCTTATTTAATGTCTCACGTGGTTCAGATACCTTGATTTCAATTGGGGAGGTGGCAAATATTCTATTCCTATGATTCTTCTCAGCTGTGTTATTCCTTACCCTCAGTTATTGGTGCTTCCTTTTATCCAGCTGTGCAAGTCAGAACTTAACACCATTGTGCTTCATTCTACTCCTGATACCAGTACAATGTTAACTTTTTGTTGCTGCTGTTCTGTTTATTGTTTCTACCTCCTAAAGAGTTTTCGAGTATGCTCAGCTCCTTTGCCATTGTATTCTTGGATCTAGTAGCATAATGCCTGGCACACTTTAAGCATGTTTTTCCTGCTCAAATAAATTTAACAGCATATTTAACAATTCCTTTGGAGGAGGTAGGGAAACTACAACTCAGGAACACTGATTTTATATTCTTGAAGTTCTGCAACCATTCTTATCTTCCTTTTCTGAATTGTTCCTCCCCATTGACATAAACTTACTGCTACCCCTTAAGCTTCCTGTCGTCTAACCTTTTGAGTTGCTGTAAACAATTTAATCTCGTATAGATAGTACTTTCTAGAGCACAATGCTCATGCCCAGAATTTTTCTACTGCGAGATTTGACTAGGTATCTTTTTAAGTTTCTTTTCACCTATAAACTTGGAATAAGCATATATTTCTAAAGACTTTTAATTTTTTTGCAAAGTTATTAATGCATGGTTATATAAATTTATCTTTCTAAAAAAAATTGTGTGGTTTAGGTGAAAATTTACAGAGCACATTAGTTTTTCATGTTCTTCAAAAATTTAAAAACAAAAATTTTTCACTTACAAGGTAAGTTCTTCCTCCTTTTGATGCAATTGTTAGCATTTGGTTATCAGTGTATCTTCAAATAATGCGTTGCTTGCTTTATGATTAGAAAGGTGGGAAATAGTATTTTATGTAAGTATGCTCCAAGTTTGTTAGTCCCAGTTTATTATGAGTATACAAGGTTACTTACATATGCAAGGGGATTTTCCACAATGTGTATACCTTTTTCTAGAATTATATTTACTTGCTGTGTTTTTTTTTCCCCATAAGTTTTATTGGTTGTTGAAAATATGCTCAGCAAAACATAGACCAGTTCAACATGCTTCAGTGACAGTGATTACATTCTTTGAATTGTGCACCCATTTGCACCCTCTTTTTCTGAGTTACTCCTCCTTCATTAACATAAAGTCACTGCCACCTAAACTGTTGTCATTTTGATCCAGTATAGATAGTAATGCTCAAGGCAGACCTTTTTTTTTTTTTTTTACTAGTTAAGCTAAACTATTATTTGGTTTTAAGACTTGAGGGGGTATTTTTTATCTAAGGTTTAAAGATTATTTTAGGGCAGTAGTTTGGGGGGTTCATCCATCCTCCGTGGCTTTGGAAAGTCTAGAGTCCATGAGAATTTGAAATTCTTTTCTGCATTTTCCCTTTTTTTTTTTATCAGAATTCTCTGGAATGTACTGTTTTGCATTTGCGCTAGCAATGGGTAAGGGTTCCAATTTCCCCACATTCTCACCAACATTTTATTATTTTCTGTTTCTTTTTTTCTTAGTCACCTAGTGGGAATGAGATGGTATCTCATCATGGTTTTGGTTTGCATTTCTCTGATGGCTAGTGATACTGAACATTTTTTAATGTTTGGTGGCCACTTGAATATCCTCTCTGGTGAAATGTATATTCAAGTCCTTGGCCTGTTTTATGATTGGGTTATTTGCCTTTTTGTTGTTAAAATTGTCAGAGCTTTGTGTGTGTGTGTATACATACATACGTATATGTATTTGTGTATTAGATCCTTGTCAGATAATTTGGTTTCCGAAGATAATATCCCAGTTGACAGCTTTGTCTTTTCATTTTTTTGAGAGTGAAAGTCTCTCCCCCATGCACCCTTTTTGATAAAGTCTTTCGATGAGAAGTTTTTAATTTTTGTGAGCTTCTGTTTGTTGATTTTGTCTTTTGCTGGTTTGTGATTTTGTTACTATATTAGATAATCCATGTTGAAATCTAGGCCTCAGGGCATTGTCTCTGCTTGTTTCTGATTTCACAGCCCCAGTTACCATCCCCAACCATATAAAACTCTCCTCCCCTCCCCATGACCACACCTTCCCTGTGCCCTTCTTATCTGTGCATTCCTGTGTGTCCAGTTTTCCCTCTGTGTGAGTGCTACCCCTCTGGTGTCTCATGGATGATTGATCCAAGGGATGTATCTACCTAGAGTAGGCACTTGCATTGACCTGGGGTACTTGGGGTAGGTGTTCTGTATGTAGGTCTTTCTACTGTTAAGCTGAGAGCCAATCCATGGAAGTGAGTCTTATTTTTAGGCCCGAAGGGTAACCTGGGGCCATAGTTTTGGGTTCCACCAGTCTCTTTCTACCAGTAATTCTAATCATTTTTGTGTTTTTGAATCTTGTTCCGCAATTTTTCTTCCCACTCTATCCAGGATCTCCAAGATACGATGCCTTTCCTAGTGGTTGGCTTTCGTAGCCAGGCACCATCTAGTTCTGGTCTCAGTCAGGGTCATGGAGGCTGAGGTCCTTGTGGTCCATCTTGTCTTTGGACCCTGCTTGTTCTAAGAATTACATGGTTTTAGTTTGCACATTTAGATCTTGGTCCATTTCAAATTTTTGTTTGTTGTGAGAAGTATTGATCCTGTTTCATTTTTCTGCATGTGAAAATCTGATTTTCCCAGTATCATTTATTGAAGAGACTTCTTTCCCCATGGAATGGACTTGGCACCCTTGTCAAATATCAGTTGATCATAGATGTGTGGTTTTATTTCTGGACTCTAAAGGTCTGTGTGTCTATTGTTACACCAATACGAGACTGTAACTATCTTTCTATCTATATATATATTCAGTCTTCACATATTGACACAGCTAGGTTCCAAAGTCCAAATTGTTATGCAAAAATCATCATTACGTGAAATGGAGGGTGATTGCATCGTTACATAGTTCTAAACCACTGAGAATCATGGCCCAGCCAAGTTGACACAATCTTAACTGTCATAGACAGCTTTACTCTTAAGTGTTCAGTACTGTCAGGTGTACATTGTTAATGTGCAAAATAGTTAATAGGGTTTTTTTTTTTAAACTATTGTAAATGTGAAATGTCAGGTAATGAGGTCATTGATCAGTGAAGAATAAGTAGGTGTATATTTTAAAATCAGGAAGTGTGATCCCTCCTAATTTGTTACTCTCTTTCAACATTGTTTTAGCTATTCGGGACCTCTTGGCATCCTGTATAAAGTAGAGGATTAATTTTTCTGTTTCTGTATAGTAAGCTTTACTTACTTCTTTTAACTTGTAGTTACTGATACTCACTTCTTGATTCAATATTCAGACCTTTCATACAAACTAATCATTGATACCATTTAAAATCATTTATTTGGGTCTTTACAATATTTAAAACCATAATGAAAATAGCATAAAACACGTGCCACCTACCTTGAGATATAAACAAACTTCCACTTACAAATGAATCCCATTGTTTTCCTTAGTGGTTAGAGATAAACCACTGTTTTGATTATGGTATTTAATTTCGACATCATACATGGATGTTTGATAAGTGGATTTTAATAAGTTTTCATTTTCTTCAGTGATAACATAGTCTCACTGCAGCTTTTAGGATTTTATGTAATTACTTATAATCTACTCTTTTCCAGAAAGGAAGATGCTTATATTTATTTTGTATTTTTCACTGGTGGAAATCTATGATAAACTTAAAATTTATTCTAGGACATGCAACCTAATAACTAGGGCTTAATTTAACATCATTTTTAAACTAATTTTTACACTTTAAATAGATGATGAACAACATGGGTGGTGATGAGGATGTAGATTTACCAGAAGTAGATGGAGCAGATGATGTAAGTCTATCTATTCTTTTCTCTGTTTACTTTAACAGTAAGAAACAATGTATTTACAGGTTGTTTTTATAAATACTTTTTTCAGGGACACTTTTTATTGTTTTTCCTAAAAAATTTAATAGGGAAAAGCATCTTTTTTAATATGCCCATTTTTGAGGGATAGGTATTTACTAAGGAACTTGAGTTCCATGGACCATTTTTAAAAGACCAGATTTCAAATGAATCAACTACAAAGAGATATCAAATATCTATTCCATTAAGAGCTAGTTTAGCTATTATTTTGACTTTGTCATTTAGTCTAAGAATAAAAAATAAGATTTACAGCAGGACTAATCAGAGATTATCATAAACAGAAGAACATTGTGAGTTTTTAAGAGGAGGAATACTAGACCACTTTCAGGAAGTTGTTTAATACAGTTTGTAAAAGGTTTACTTAGACTAATCTGGTAGCTAAGATTAGAGGTCAATGTCTTCTGACTACCATTTCAGTGATCTTTATATTCAGCCATTTTTCCTCTTGTGTTGAATGCAAAGAGGGAATAGAGGGGGACCCATTTTGTGTTGGGATTCAGTCTGGTTGATATAGGGATTCAGAGGGTAGGTTAATTTCTCACCAAAAGGTACACACCAACTTTTACAGGAAGATAGATCCTCATATCTACATCTGTTCACCCTAAGTAAACTACACTCTTATGATTAAATAAATCCCTAGGCTTGATATAACCACGTGCCTTTACTACTTTAATCAAAAGTACAGTGTTTCATCTTTAAACTGTACAATTAGCAAAGGAATGTTGATCAACTTGGTAACTTTTTTTTCTCCCTTCTTCTGCAGGACTCACAAGACAGTGATGATGAAAGTAAGTACCTTCATAAAAAGTATGTTTACATAGCAGTGTTTCAAATCAAAAGCCATCAGAATAGAGAGGTTAGCTTCTTAAACAATTTTTGGACAGATAATTATTTTGTTATGGCTTCTAAATAGAGCAGAAATTTGAATGATTTGAAGACAGTAAGACAATCTGTTAATTCATTAGGAAACTGCATTTAACTCCATTGTTGGCTGCTTTTCCAATAAAATTTGAAAGTTGGTAGATCATGCCCTTGTACCTTAGTACTAACTTTTTAAAATTCTTTTCAGAAATGCCAGATCTGGAGTAAGAAAAACTGTCACCACTGGGATTTTGAGAAAGAAAAACAACTTCTCTGCAAGATTTCATAATTGAAAGAATTCCTGAATTGATAGCTCTAAAGGCAGATGCTCTATTTGCCTTCTTTAACCCATTTTTCAAACTTTTTTTTTTTTTTTTTTTTAAAGGCTTCACTAAGGGTTGATATGTACCATTGTATGGGGCAGTTTTAAGTCAGCTAAGGCAATAACCTTATGCATGAACATTTTCCAGACTTTCATGAAGCTGTTGAGGTCTTAAGCAGTTGATACAGCAGTTGTAATAAGTTTTAATAAAACATTTCACCTGAGTCTCCTTTACTTCATAACATAGATACTGACATGATAGGAAACTCTAAGCTTAGGGAAAGAACTAAATTTTAGATTTTAGAACTTGGGCTCGAAGTGGCTGAAGCAAATTGGCTTACATCATAAACTGGTAATCTGCTGTTCCTCTGGTGTATCTTCAGGGTTGTTCCACTAAAGTTTTATTTCTCAAGAAATGTACTTCACATTATTGTATGTAAGTTATCACTTGTCAGTGTTCCAAATATATCTTAGCTAAAACTAGTGAATGCCCTAATTTAGATGGTTTTTGAAGCCTGTACTTTTGGTATTGTTTGACCCTTAAGCTTTTACATCTCTTAGCATGGAGGACGAAGAAAGGCTTTTACGTTGTTGCTTGAAAGTCTATACATTTAGACCAAATTTGTATTTTCACTGTCAGTATGGCAAATGAATGAAAAAATGTTAATACACTATTGGATTTTTTTTATTTTTTATGGTTTTTTTTTTTTTTTTTGATTCAGCTTATACTAGGGCTGAAAACCTCAATTTGTGTTCATGACAGTGGGGATTTTTTTTTAATATCTACATTCTTTCTAATAAACTGTTGGAAGACTTAATTGGCTGTCCTTTTGAGTGTCTGGTTTACTGTAATTTCATGTATTGTTGCCATTTACTGGAATGGAGTTTATATTTTTGAGGGAGAATTTGGGAGTATTCCCTCTGTTTGAAAAGAAAAGCTTGCTATAATGTTAATAGGAAAACTTTCTAAAGTGGATCTGTAATGGTACATAGTAGATGCACTTTGCAGCAGTTGGAAAAGAAAGTGTTGTGATTTGATTGAAATAAAACTAAAAGTGTTGTCCTCCTCTACATCTTTGAGCCTTCTGCATTTTGGGCAGTTTTTATTCCCTCTGGCTTTTGTATTTGTTATAGCATAGAAATGCTTCACATTCAGCACTTCTTCATGTCAGGTATTTATTAAAGACCTATGTTCCAGGCAGTCTTAAGTTCTGAGGATACCAAGATTGATCCTTCAAGTGATTACTATGTTCAGAGCTCACAGGATAGACTAGGGGATAAACATTTTTTTAAAAAAACTTGATAGTTTAATGTATGGCTGTTTGGTATTTAAAACCATTCTTTAAGAACCATTTTCTTAAATGCTACAACTTAGGAAACTTGCCTGCATTCAGAGGTTCTGGGTATAGCACCACCACCTGACATTGAACTCTGTTTTGTTACAGAACTATAGCTTTTGCTCTATTCCTGTTAAGGTAAGGTAATCTCATCAGAACCCTAGATTTTCCCTCATTTAGAAGTATACTTGAACTTTTTTATTTTTAAGACTCAGTTTTTAGAAGCATGGCAAAAGAAACCAGCAGGATTGATGTGTAGTTCTGAGCTTCAGGGTAAAATGTTCAAAAACCCTTTCATTCTCTTCAAAGAACTACTTCTGTTTATCAGTTCTGGAAGTTAAAGATTTGTTTAAGACTGACTAAGAAAATACAGGTTGGTGGATTTCTGATTCCATTCTGTCTTCTAAAGATTTTTAAAATCAATTGTTTTGTGTTGAAATACATAATTTCTTCAACCCTTATTGTTCAGTTACGAACCAAGCTTTGTATATGTTATCTGATCTCTCTAACTTTTAGAGAGATCTAGCAGGTCTCATGTTGAGTATCTGTTCCTACCACGAGAGTTTAGGGCATTACCTGTCACCACTGCATCTCTAACTTCCGCTCTCAGCACAGTATCTGACATGGTGAAGATTTAGTAAATACTTGCTGAATTTCAACACTTCAGAAATACTGGCCATACAGTGGGTAATGTTTAAGGGGCCTGGAGTTAAAGGAAACAAGATTATTTTTTGTTGTTGTTGTTGTTACATGCTCTTGAGTCGGGCCTGACTCACAACGACCCCTCCTTGGGTTTCTGAGGCAGTATCACTACACAAGTAGATTGCCCAACCTTCCTTCCAAGGAGTGGCTGGTGGGTTTGAATCACCAGCCTTCTGGATAGCAGTGAAGTAACGGTGCACTCATTAGCAGTGGTTGGTTAGAAGTAGTCAAATAAGGCTTGGTGATAAACTCATTTAAGATTGCCCCAGCTTTGCTTTGCACTTAACACCAAATAGTCTTATAAAAACCAAATTGTGTCACTTGCTTATTAAGTTGTACTGTCACTCTGGATAGTGGCTAACACTACAACTAACAGCTTCTTCATGTATCTTTTCATGTCTCAATCATTGCTTTGTTCTCACAACTAAATAGTTCCTTCCCTATTTGTATACCCCTCTGGTTTATGTTAAATCTAGATGTTCCTAAACTATCAAAATTATGGGACACTTTGATAATGTGAGTACCTAGGACCCAACCCTTGATACAGAGCTTTAGTTGGTTTGTATGAGGCAGGTGGATATGCAGTTTAAATGAAACTTAAGAACTGTTTCTCAGATGTGGTCTTTGGACTGGCAGCTTCAACCTCACCTAAAACCAAAAAAAAAAAAAAAACCTCACTGCCATTGAGTTGCTTCTGACTCAGCGACCCCTTTTGGGTTTCTGTGGTAGTAAATCTTTACAGAAGTAGATTGTCCAGTGTCTTTCCTTGGAGTGTCTGATGGGTTTGAACCACCAACCTTTTGGTTAGTTGAATGCCTTAGTGCAACCCCCAGACCTAATGAATCAGAAACTTTGGAAGACTGGAGTTCAGTGATTTGGTTTAACAAGCCCTCAGGTAATTCTGATACATGCTAAAGTTTGACAACCAGTGCTTTAGATGCAAAATGTAAATTCTTACTGAATTGCTGAGATAGCAGCTCTGTCCAGTAGAACTTTTTGTGATGAAAGAAGTGGTCTGCACATTGACAGAGTAGCCACTAGCTATATGAGCTTGCTCCTGAAATGTAATTAATACAACAGAAACTGGATTTGAAGAGCACTTAGTCATGACAAGCCAATTAATAGACAATTCACTGAAAAAATACAAATGGCAAATAAGCATGAAAATATTCTTAGTACCAGTTAAGGAAATGCAAATTAAATCAATAATGAAATTTCATTGATATGTTGGCAAGGATACTGGGAACCTGGTAAATTAACAAGCTTGTTGTAAAAGGTAATTTGATAATCTCATTTAAATACATAATTTTAAGCCTACATTTTATTTCTGGGAATCTATATTAAAGTACTACATGGTATGCACAATGATGATGCAATTTCGGGGGGGCGGTTAACTTTTTTCTATTCCGCATCATGTGTGATGGCCATTTGAAATAAACTAAATTACCCTTAATAGGGGAGTAAAGTAGGTTACTACAAATTGTTAGGGCATACTGTTATGTGCCGTCGAGTCGGACCTGACTCATAGCGACCCCTCCTTGGGTTTCCGAGGCAGTATCACTACGGAAGTAGATTGCCCCATCTTCCTTCTGAGGAGTGGCAGGTGGGTTTGAACCACCAGCCTTCTGGTTAGCAGTCAAGTGCTTTAGGCACTACGCTACCAGAGCTCCTATGGCATAATAGGCAGTCATAATCAATACAGTGAATGTAAATGTACTGATAAAGTTCTCCAAGGCATGTTAAATAACATCAGAAAACTAACTTTATGCTGTGCTTCCATTGAGGCTTTTTAAAAATTGGTAGTATATACATTTTGTGTATATGAAATGGGTAGAATATGAATGGATGTATGTGAAATAACTTTCAGTTCTGGAACGGGGTGGGATTTTGGAAGTGGTGAAAGGTTTCTAATCCTTTACACCTAGAATGTATTGTGTAATTAAAAAAATAAAAGTACTTCAAAATTGTGGTTAGAGAATAATGGGATTTTTTTTTTTTTTTTTTTTTTTTTTAGGATTTGGGTGAAGATTTACAGAGTAAATTCACTTTTCATACAGCAGTTCACATATACTTTGTCTCATGTCATTGACCAAAATTTACAATGAAGCAGCTCCCCTCCCACTTCCTCCCCATAGTTACCTCTTCCCAGTGTCCATCCCTTCATACTCTTCTGCACCCTGAGCTATCTCCCTGTGCATAAGCAGCCCTTCCTTCTCCCATGATTGTTCTCTCCAGGGCATGTGTCTACTTGAGGTAAATGTTTAACTCACGTGCCTGTACTTTGTTTGGCTGGAAACCACAGTTGTGGGTTCAATTCCAGACCTGAAGGGCAGCTAGGGGCCATAGTCTCAGTGGTTACACCAGGCTCCATTGGACCAGCAAACCTGGTCCCCACCTTATTTTTTTTTTTTTTGCCTCCAAATGATTTTGAGTTTTGTACCACATTGTTCTCCCTCTTTATGCAGGATCTCCTACATCCCTTCCAAGTGGATGGCAGTGGTAGCTGGGCACCATCTAGTTCTTCTGGTCTCGTAGTTGTACAGGTTGCAGATCGGATGGTGTACCAGTCGCTAGGACTGATTGTTTCCGTTAATTTTGGTTTTCTTCTTTCTTCTTGACGAGAAGAGACCCGTTGTTGCATCTAGATGGCAGCTTCCTAGCTTTTAAGGTCCCAGTCGCTATTCACCATAGTAGTAGGTGGAAAAATGTTTTGTATAGTATGTTATGCCAATTGAGCTTGATGTCCCCTGCGACTATGGTCCCAAGCCCACAGGATCAACTACTCGGTCCCTCTGGGTAGCTGGCTGTGACCAAGTAATGACTATAACCTTGCCCCTTGTCAGCTCTACTATACACCTGGGAATTCTGATCATTCACATGAACTTATAGGCCCATTGTCTGCCAACCCTATATATGATCTTGGATACACTCTCCATTTAGACATACCTAATTGTTTAGCTTGTTCACCCATCTATCTGTCCCTATACCCATGTTTGCTTTCACTGACAACTCAGTACTGTATATGCAAAGGGGTTCATATTTGTTGTCTGTACTGCCCATGTAACTCTCTGTTTTTCTCATCCTCAATGCTGCCATATTGGTCACTCACATTTGGTACATTACCCTTCTCTTCGCAGAATAATGGGATTTCTGAGGTGTAGGACATTTCAGGATGATAAAGATGGGAATGACTATGTGAATGGGCTGCTTTAGTGAAGTTTGAAAGTGAGTGGAATTGAAAAAGTTAACTCTGAAGCTAAAGTATGGAATAGATTATTTTCATTGAATTTGAAATCACACAGGATGATTTTAAACGTCAAGAAATGTAGACAACACAGGCTAAGTAGTTGGTCCCTGGTAGAGTGCGAGAAAAAAACGAAACCAAAATTCTTAAAAAAAAAAAAAAAAAGCTGGACTATAGACCAGTTGAGACTAGAACTCGCTGAGACTATGACTCTGAGATACTCTAAACCTTAAACTGAAGCTGTCTTCTGAAATCCCCTTTTATGGAAATAGCTAAGTGGCACATGTAGGATATTGCTCAGTGAGATCAAAAGGTCAACATTAAAAGCAAAAATGATAGGGGGCAGGGAAACTCAAGTACTGAAGGTAGAACAACACAATGAATGTTGACACACTGAAAAATGGTGAAAACATTCACCCAGAAACAATTTAAAAACCACCACCGTGGTAGAAGTGAGATATTCTACCAATTACCAGAATACTTGAAGAATGAGGAAAAGACCAGTGTGGATGGTGGTAATTGTTAGGTGCTATTGAGTGAGTTCCAACTCAATGACTATACGACAGAACTGCCTGGTCATGTGTCATCTTCACAGTTGTTGTCTTTGAGCCCCATTGTTGCAGCTGCTGTTGTTGATGTATCCTATTGAACGTCTTCCTCTTTTTCCTGATAACATGTCCAGGGTACATAAGAAAAAGTCCTCATAATCCTTGCTTTTGAAGGAGCATTCTGGGTATTTCAAGACAGATTTGTTTGTTCTGGTAGTCTATGATATATTCAATATTTTTCACCAACACCAACTCTATACTGTGAGACAATTGAAAATACTATGGCCAGTCAAGGAAAGGTTTCCATATGGAAGGAAACTAACTGTTGGTTATCGGAGAGAGGAAGGGAGGCAGAATTGCTAGATAGGTTAGATACGTGTGTGTAAACCCAGCAGCCACTCCTCGGAAAGAAGGTTGGGCAATCCTACTTCCGTAGTGATACTGCCTTGGAAACCCAAGGAGGGGTCACTATGAGTCGGGGCCGACTAGACGGCACATAACATATGTACATATACATATGTATATATATGTGTGTGTATTTGTATAGAAACCAAAGATGATTAGTGGTTTCCAGAGGAAGGAGGAAAGGGGAAGCTTTTGTTTGCAGGGCATTGAGCTTATGCTAATGGTGGAGTATTTTGGAAAATTGTAGACATAATGGCACAACATGAAAAATCTGATCAGTGTTCCTGGGCTATAAATGGAAGTTGTGTTGGTGAATGTCTTGGTGTGTATGTTTTTATCACTATAAAATTAAAAAGAAAAAATACTGTTGTACACCTTAGTCCTTGAAGTTAACTATGCTTTTTAACAACATAAAGAGGTCTTTTGAAGCAGATTTGTTCGAAGTAATATGTTTGATCTCTTTCATGGGGATTGATTCTGGATCCAAGTAAAAAGAAATCCTTGACAGCTTCAGTTTTTTCTGCATTTATCATGATGTTGCTTATTGGTCTAGTTGTAAGGATTTTTGTGGTGTTTGTTGTTGTTGAAGGGTAATCTAGCCAGGAAGCTGTGGTGGTGTAGAGCCTAAGGCATCTGACTGTTAACCGGAAAAATGATCAGGTATGGGTAGGCAAAAGGGCATATACCTGCACATGAAAGTTTGGCAGGGGGTTTCTGCATATGTGTGTCTGCTATAAGAATGTCCATATATATAATAGAGGTAAGGGCAAAATTAGGATAATTTCTCAACCACAGTCAAACAGCTTGAGGGAGTGAGTCACTGGGCCCTCAGGCTCCAGACCATGGGGGTGGGCACACATAAAGCTCAATTGGCATAACTTACTACACAAAAACATTTTTGTACATCTCACTGGTGAGTAACAACTGGAGTCTTCAAAGCTTGTGAATAGCTAGCTAAGATGTAACAATTGGTCTCTCTTAGTCTGGAGTCTTTTTGGAAAATCAAAGACTCATGGAAACAATCCTCCAAGGGACTAGTAGACTACAGGAACCTCAGCCTATATGATGCTGAGACCAGAATTAGATGGTACCTGGCCACCATTGTCAACCACTCAGAAAGGATCAAAATAGGTCCTGGATAGAGTGAGAGCAAAATGTGGAATGAAACTTGGAATCATTAAAAAAAAAGAAAAAAAGATTAAGTTTACTGTTCTAATAGGCACTGGTGAAACCCCTGAGACTACAATCCTTGCTTATCCATCAGGCCTGGAATCAAGCTCATTCCCTTGGCTTAACTTCAGCCAAACAGTAGACTGGCCTATGAGGTGAACAATTACATTAGGTAGGTATATTCCTTAGAACAATCAACCATAGGCGATCATAAAGGCAGCAAAGAATAGAAAAGTACACAGGGAAGGGGTAATAACCACAAGGATGAAGTGGGAGGAGAGCTGATGCACTGGGATTGCAATCAATTTCACAAAACAGAGGTTAAAAAAAAGTAACTTGTATTTTTATATAAAATTACTACCTGACATTTCATCCTATTGTACATAGGTCGCTATGAGTTGAACCTCTGGTGGGATAGTACCTAAAGCATTTGACTGTTAACCGGAAAGCTGGCGGTTCATACACACCAGCCACTCCTCAGAGGGAAGATTGGGCAGTTACTTCTATAGAGATGCTGCCTCAGAAACCCAAGGAGGGGTCGCTGTGAGTCGAATTGACTTGATGCCAATGGAGTTTGGTTTTTTGGCTTTTGAGGGAGACAACTCAATGGCACAAAGCAAAAACCACCATCACCTGAGGACTGACTATCTGGGATTCAATCAAGAAATATGAAGTAGGCTCAAGACATGTAGAACTCTAAAAGATTATGTAATTTTTCGGAAAGATTTGTTTATTTTGTAATTTTTGGAAAAATCTATAGAAAAAGTAGTTGAAACAGTTCATGTACATTTGTTTCATGACATTGATTGCAATCCCTATAATGTAACAGCTTTCTTCCCACATCCTCCCTGTAGTTACCTTTTCCCTGTGTCCTGTTGTGTGCATTCCTGCCCTCTAGCTATCACCCTGTCCAAATGCTGCCCTTCTAATCTCCCATGGTTAATTGTTCTAAAGAATGTGATATAATTTTCACCTTGTTGGCCTATCTTGTTTGGATGGAAGCCACAGGAGTGATTGCAATTCCAGGCCAAAAGGGTGACTAGAGGCCAAAGCCTCAGGGGTTTCACTAGTCTCTATCAGACCAGTAAGGTGGTGTTTTTTTTTTTTTTTTTTCCCCAATGATTTGGAGTTTTGTTCCACATTTTTCAGAAAGACTCTCAAGGCTTATCTTAACCCAAGCAAATCAAGCTTATTTAATTTAGACAGTACTAAAAATTCAACAGGCTATCTGATTTCAGACCACAAGAAGAGGTTGCTGAGTTCAAACATTGGACGTAGAAGGAGTTGGAAAAATTAAAAGCGCCCAAACTATAGCATAATGGCTTCATTATGGAGAAATACACTGTGTTCCCACCACTTCAGTAACATTGGAAGCACTGAGCATCGCAATGTGATACAAAGATTTGTTTAACGAATAACTTAAATGTTCAAGAAGTTAAATTACTTAATAATCCACTCTGAGGGCAAAGAATGTGCGATAACATTTAAAAAAGTGACGAACTTCAGCTACCTGGAAATTTATGTGACAGTTTTCCTTTGAAGTGTGAGTTAAGTGTCATGTTTAATGGCTAGTAAAATTTCAATTTGGCCAAGACCAAAATTTGTAGTAGAATACCAAAGTTTTTAAGTGAGGTTAAATCTTTTGGGGAAACAGGAAGGAGCACTTGGAGCTCCTTGACTTCAATATAAAGTTATATGTTACACTTTTTCTTTTAGATCAGAAATGGTTAAGGCCTTAGATAAGGAATAAAATTTAAAAAAAAAAAAAAAAAGCCTTACTGCTGTTGAGTCCGTTATGACTCATAGTGACCCTTTGGGTTTCTGAGGCAGTAAATCAGATTACCCAGTCTTCCTTCCACAGATAAGGAATAAACTGGCTCACAAATCACTAGGTTAGTTTGGAAAGCAAGTATTTTTTTATTTAAGATCCCTTAAAAAAAATTGTTGTGGAATTAGAAAAAAAAAAAAAAAAACTAGGGATGGAGGGGAGGGGAGGGAAATTTGCTAGATGTGTAAGAGACAACTGTTGGTCTGGGTGAAGGGAAAGGCAATATACCAAAAGTGAGTTACCAACACAGTAACACTAAGAAAAAGGAAGACACACACAAAATAATTCAAAACAATATTTGCCCTTTTTTATGCTTTTAAGGGCACAATACCTGTCAGACTCTGTTCAACCAATGCTTGACATGCCCAAATTTATGGATTGGAAAAGATCTTAAGAGTAAGTAAAAATAATAGCTAATACGCTGTTATTGTTAGGTGCTGTTGAATTAGCCCCAACTCATAGTGACTCTCTGTATAACAGAACAAAACGCTGCCTGGTCGTGTGCCATCCTCACAATCCTTGCTATACTCTGAGCCCTTTGTTGCAGTCACTGTGTCAATCCATCTTGTTGAGGATCTCATTTTTCATTGGCCCTCCACTCTACCACACGTGATATCCTTCTCCAGGGAATAGTCCCTTTTGACAACATGACCAAAGTAGGTGAGATGAAGTCTAGCCATTCTTGCTTCCAAGGAGCATTCCAGCTGCACTTCTTCCGGGACAGTTTTCATTCTTCTGCCAGTCCATGGTAGTTTCAGTATTCTTTGCCAACAAATCTCTGTAGACATACCAAAACAAACCAAACTCACTGCTGTGGAGTTGGATCCAACTCATAGCGACCCCTCCTTGGGTTTCCGAGGCAGTATCACTACGGAGGTAGATTGCCCCATCTCCCTTCCGAGGAGTGGCTGGTGGGTTTGAACCACCAGCCTCCTGGTTAGCAGTCAAGTGTCTTAGGCACTATGCCACCAGAGCTCCTCTATATTCTTTAAGGATATGGAAAAACCAATCACTAACTTTATATGGAAAGGAAAGAGACTTTGGATAAGCAAAGCACTATTGAAGAAGAACAAAGGAGTTTTTTGGTTTGTTGACCACATTCTCCTTGACATTCTCTTCCCCTGGTTCTTAACACTGTTCTTTTATTCTCACTTCTCTGCTCCATTCTTTTTTGGTTCCTTTTTGTCTATTTGCTCTTTACATGGTGGTGTTCTCTTCAGTTCCTTTCCTCTTACTAGGCAAGATTACCATATACACTTTAAACTTAACATTCTTTTCCCTTCTTCATCAAATCCCTTGATAGCTCCCCACTGCCAAACAGGCTTCTAATATTTTTAATCATGCAGAAAAATTAATGCGGCTGGTGGGAGAAAATCCAAGGATAGCCTTCCATAGAACTATTCCATACATCCACGTTTGTTCCTATAGGGAGATTAAGGATTTCCCCCTGCCCTCCTCCCGGAAATATCTCTGAATAAAATCAGTACTACAGATAAAGATGTCCTATTTTGTGATTTTTTCCACTCCTCAGAAGGAAGGTTGGGCATTCCTACTTCCGTAGTGATACTGCCTCGGAAACCCAAGGAGTGGTCGCTATGAGTCTGGGCCGACTCGATGGCAAATAACAACAACATGGATGTATAGAATGCTAGTACTCCTATGTGGAAGGAACATTACCACACTCCTACCCCTACCCAAGGAGCTCTGGTAGCATAGTGGCTAAGACACTTGCCTGCTAACCAGACGGCTGGCGGTTCAAACCCACCAGCGACTCCTCGGAAGGAAGATGGGGCAATCTACTTCCGTAGTGATACTGCCATATGAGTCAGGGCCGACTTGATGGCACATAACAATAACAACAACAACCCCTACCCAGGGAGCTCTGATAGCATAGTGCCTAAGGCACTTGACTGCTGATCAGAAGGCTGGCGGTTCAAACCCCCCAGCCACTCCTCGGAAGGAAGATGGGGCAATCTACTTCCGTAGTGATACTGCCTCGGAAACCCAAGGAGGGGTCACTATGAGTCGGATCCGACTCAATGGCACATAACAACAGCAACAACAACAACCCCTACCCAGCCCCCACCCACCCCACCTAACGTCCTCTGAGATCTGGCTCCTACTTCTTGTTCTAGTCTCATTTCTTTACTACCGTTTCCCTTCTTCACCTCCAACCAACCAACCAACCAAAAACAAAAACAAAAACAAACACCCACACTCCCTGCCGTGTAGTGGGATCCGACTCATAGTGACTTCTCTTCGGTTTCAGAGGCGGTATCGCTACGGAGGTACATTGCCCAGGCTTCCTTCCCTGGAGTGGCTGGCGGGTTTGAACCGTCAGTCTTCTGGTTAGCAGTCAAATGCCTTAGGCACTATGCCACCAGAGCACTACCTGTCAAAACCAAAAACCCACTGCGAAAGAGCCTATTCGGACTCTTCTTGTTATGTGCCGTTCACTCGACCCGCCTCATAGCGACTCCTCCTTGGGTTTCCGAGGCAGTATCTTTAGGGAAGTAGATTGCTCAATCTTCTTTCGGAGGAGTGGTGGTTTGAACCGCCAGCCTTCTGGTTAGCAGTCAAGTGCCTTAGGCACTACACCACCAGAGCTCCCATTCTGACTCTTAGCGACCCTGTTAAGTTTCTTCCAAAGCTGTAAATCTTTACCGGAACCCGACTGCCTCAACTTTCCCCAGCTTAGCTGCTGTTGGGTTGGAACTGTCCAACTTCTGGTTAGGAGCCCAATGCTCTACCCCATAGTTCCACAAAAACAACATGCAGTTTCATGCAAAAATGTGCTTGGAATGTGTTTCCTTTCTTCCTGGGGATTATTATTTACATTTCATAACTGAAGTAAATCAGCCTCCGTGTTGCTTCAATTCTTCACATCTCTAGGTAACCCAATTCCTCCTCGATGCTCCCATTTTTTCCCTATACTACCTAGGGCCCATGACACTTCATTGCGTTTTTTGTTCACTTGTTTTTTCTTAAAAGGAGGGTCCTGAGTCTTGTTACATCTGTTTCCTTCATTATACATTTACGTAATAAAGATCGTGTCGGGGTCTCTAACTTGCTAAGCCACTGGGAAGCTTCCAATTTAATCACTGCCAAATAAAACGGTCGTTTGACTCCAGAGAAGGCTCAGGATTTCGCCAAGGTCACCCTCAGTGGTGCGGGTGCTTCACGACGGTACCACCTCTCTCACCTCAGCCTCTGTGACAGTTACCCAGCTCAAGGTGCTAATCTAAGGAGAAAGCCCAAGGACAGCCAAAGGTAGCCCACGTGCTTCCCAACAGGAACTTGGCCCTTTCATTAAACGTAGTTCCGTCAAGGCCTCGCGCCCAACTCATATCCCTACCGCCCAATCAGGTTTCGAGACTCAGAGGGTTGCACCTAAATTGACATTATCCAATGAAAAAATGGAATTTCAGATTAGCACTAGTTTTGACCAACGGGTGAGAGCATGACAATTTATTAACCTTTAGAAACCGTGCTGAGAATGATGAGCAGCAAAGTCCTCCAATGGATATATCAATAGCAGACTAGACCTCGCCCCAAGTGCCGGGGAGTTGGCGGCAGGGGCAGCAGCGACTTTCAGTCGCCACCCAGACTCCGCCATGTTGGGGTTTGTGGGGCGTGTGGCCGCTGCTTCGGCCTCCGGGGCCTTGCGGGGACTTAGCCCTTCAGCATCGCTGCCCCAAGCCCAGTTATTCCTGCGGGCCGCTCCGGCTGCGCTCCAGCCTGGTAAGCGCCTCCCTCTAGAATTTGGACTCATTTCGCGCCATGACCTTGAGCCAGGCCTATTGTCGCTGGGGCCTAAGAAGTCCATAGGTGTTCGAAGGACGCCAGGGACAGCGCCCTGCCCTCTAACGGCGAGACTGTAAGAACAGGTCGCCCTTGGGACCTTTCTTCTATTTAATTTCGAGCATATGGGAGAAGTGGCGCTGTGTGACGTAAAAGTGCGGGCGGGTGCGTTGACCTTTCCATGAAATGGGAACTGAGCTCTCTAGTAATGGAGGTTTGGTACATGAGAATGGGAAGGGTGTGCAGGCGTTTTCTAGGTTTCTGCTTGGTTCTCCCTTTGGACACGCCTTCGATCCGAGCGGAAGGCCTGGACTGTGCCGAATCCACATCTTAGGGTATAAAGTCGACGCTTCCTATGACCTTTAATTGCCCTAACCCCAACTCCTTCCGACATCATTTTGTCTGTTAGGCAGAGACTATGCAGCGCAAACATCTCCATCACCAAAGGCAGGCGCTGCCACCGGGCGCATCGTGGCTGTTATCGGTGCAGTGGTGGACGTCCAGTTTGATGAGGGACTACCCCCTATCCTAAATGCCCTGGAAGTGCAAGGCAGGGAGACCAGGCTGGTTTTGGAGGTGGCTCAGCATTTGGGTAAGTATAATTTGCAAAGAATAGTACAGAGTTTGTTTAGCCTAAATATCGTAAAAACCAGGCTGTCTCTTCTATGATGATTTTATCACAATGACTTTCGTTCTTCTGAATTTGCTGAAGCCACATTTAAATTCTGAGAAGGAGTTTTGGTTAACTTGTCTTTCATGACAGCTATGCATCATTAAATAAAACAAAACCCATTTATCTTTATGTATATCTTCAATGCTTTCATCTGATAGGTGAGAGCACAGTAAGGACGATTGCTATGGATGGTACTGAAGGCTTGGTTAGAGGTCAGAAAGTCCTGGATTCTGGTGCACCAATCAAAATTCCTGTTGGTCCAGAGACCTTAGGCAGAATTATGAATGTCATTGGAGAACCTATTGATGAGAGAGGTCCCATCAAAACCAAACAGTAAGTACTGCTCTTGTTGTATCTCTACACAAAGATCCTTTTTTTTTTTTTTTCTTTTTCTTTTGCAGTTTTATACATTAAGATGATACCTAGTATAGCAGAATGTCCCTGTGAGAATACTAGGAATGCTGGGATTCTCAATTATTAAAATCATACAGTGCAGTTTCTTCTGAAGAAATTAAGGATGCTGGAAGAGTTGACAAAATTTCAGTATCAATGGGGCTTGGATTGTGGGGTCTCTGAAATTTGCAGGTCTTTTCTGTTTCCTTTTGGTGTGTGAAGAGATGCTGTTAAGTTAGGGCACGGTAGAAGGAAAAAAAAAAATTGTCAGAGTTGTCAAGGAGTTAGAGTAGTGCTTCCCAATAACGATTTTCCCTTTATTGCAGGAAAGTTAGATGCTGATCACACCTTGTCTAGGATGTTGAATGTGGGGGTGGGGAGGAGGGAGGATCTTGAGAGAATGAGTAGAAGATTGGACTTGAGGAAACTTTAAGGCTAGTCAGCAGTCACTTGGAACAAAGCATATAGATTTATCCACTCCTCTCTTAACCTTTACAGATTTGCTGCTATTCATGCTGAGGCTCCTGAGTTCATGGAGATGAGTGTTGAGCAGGAGATTCTGGTTACTGGTATCAAAGTTGTGGATCTGCTGGCTCCCTATGCCAAGGGTGGTAAAATTGGTATGTTGGTGGTGGGTACATATTTTCTAAATCTAATGTGAGGAGGCATAAAAACATATGAGTTGGTGTTGAGATCTTTTCCTCGCTGATGAATAGCTTCTGACTTTCGTTCTTCTGAGTTTGCTGAAGCCTGATGCCATTTCTGAGAAGGGAAAAGATGGAAATAATCTAATTTTCCTTCAGGTTTGCGTATTTGGGGATGTAGATCTCTTAAGTACTCTTTCTTCTCAATCTCTCTCAGGGCTTTTTGGTGGTGCTGGAGTTGGCAAGACGGTATTGATCATGGAATTAATCAACAATGTCGCCAAAGCCCATGGTGGTTACTCTGTGTTTGCTGGTGTTGGGGAGAGAACCCGTGAAGGCAATGACTTATACCATGAAATGATTGAGTCTGGTGTTATCAACTTAAAAGATGCTACTTCCAAGGTGAGCACTGAGCTGATGATGTCCACATAGTAGTTGTGTTGGGAAACCTTTGCATGTTTCCTATATTGCCAGCTGAAGTTGTCATGTTTTACGTTTTTATTACATCAGTGTTCCAGCACCTACAGAGGAAATGCCTGTTACTGTTTTCCTGAATTCTAAGACATTTTGCATGTTTTCTTTTCTTTTTGACATTATATTACATTTTTAGATTTTCTTTTTGGTAGATAGTCCCATCATTTGATAGCTGATTTTGGGAGGTGGTTCATATATCTTGGATAACCCTATTTTGTGCTTCCCATTTACTTAAAGGTATTTATTTCCTTCCTACTACAGGAATTTTGCTTCAGTAACATATAAGAAATTATTTTTGTGTTTTGAACCACATCTCTAATAGGGAAAAGAAATTTGAGAATAAAACCACTTGATGCCTCAGAGCAGGTGGTTTCTCTGTGGTTTGGGAACCTTGGGCATTTGGCTACCATATTCCTCTAACAAATTTTCTGATGGTATATGACTACCACAGGTAGCACTGGTGTACGGTCAGATGAATGAGCCACCTGGTGCTCGTGCCCGAGTAGCTTTGACAGGACTGACTGTGGCTGAATACTTCAGAGACCAAGAAGGTCAAGATGTACTGCTGTTTATTGATAACATTTTCCGCTTCACCCAGGCTGGTTCAGAGGTAAGAGGGAAAGCTTGAGAGGACTGGCTCGTTTGACCTTTCTATGGAATAATGCAGATGAGGGAATAGACATATAAAATGATGTTTTCTCTTACTTTTTTTTTTTTAAAGGTATCTGCCTTATTGGGCAGAATCCCCTCTGCTGTTGGCTATCAACCTACCCTGGCCACTGATATGGGTACCATGCAGGAAAGAATCACCACCACCAAGAAGGGATCTATAACCTCTGTACAGGCAAGAAAAATTAAATGGATGAAGGTCAAATTTATATAAAGGAATGTAGAGAAAGACATGAAAGCTAGATTTTTACATCTCAAACAGAGTGTTAACCTGGGGTTCATGAGCTCCACAAAATAATATGTAAAATTCCTTATAGGTATGTTAAGGACATTAAAAGGTTAAAGTAATTGAAGGTATGGCTGTAAATGTAGATCACAAAACTGGTTTCTAGCCTAGAGTCTGGAGTTTCATAGAAACAGCTTTATGTACTACATTAATGTACTACAAGTTTCCAAATGTGTATACCCTACTGCCATTGAGTCAATTCCAACTCAGAGTGACTCTATAGGATAGGATGGTACTGCCTCATAGGGTTTCCAAGGCTATAAATCTTTACTGAAGCAGACTGCTTCATCTTTCTCCCATAGAACAAATGGTAAGTTTGAATCACTGACCTTTTGGTTAGTAGCCAAATGCTTTGACCAGTGCACCACCAGAGCTCCTTTCAGATGTGTATAGGTGGTATATAAAAAAAAAAAATACAAAAAGGATGCTAAGTTAGAATAACTTCCATAATTCATTTTCATGGTGAACTACTAATTATAGTGTACAAAAAGGTATTTTTTTTGTGTGTGTGTATGTGTGGTTTTATTGATTCTAAAAGGGGGTTCCATTACAGGAGAGCTAAAAAGTAGGATGAAGAAGAGGAATAATAATGAGAATTGTTCCATCACTTCTTGGAGAGGGGCCAGATAATCTACAGACTCAGCAGGTGGTAGGGGTGAAAAGGCTCTTTAAAAGTGGATTTTTGAATGCTAAAGAGAGATGGGGGTGATGAGCAGTGGTCAGAAAGGGGGATGGCTACATAGAATGACTTGACTTCTTGCTTCTCTTCATTGATTCTTGATTCACTTTAGGCTATCTATGTGCCTGCTGATGATTTGACTGACCCTGCTCCTGCCACTACCTTTGCCCACTTGGATGCTACTACTGTGCTGTCCCGTGCTATTGCTGAGCTGGGCATCTATCCAGCTGTGGATCCTCTAGATTCCACCTCTCGCATCATGGATCCCAACATTGTTGGCAGTGAGCATTATGAAGTTGCCCGTGGAGTGCAAAAAATACTGCAGGTGAGTATTGCTATGTGAGATCAGTGGACATAAAGTAATAAAAGGGGCGGGGTTTGGGATCTGTGTTTATAATAGAAATTTCCCAGTGACATCTTTGATTTGCTTGGGGGAAGGAAAAGGTGAAACCCCCAGTTTCAAGAGTAGGGAGAATAAATCACTGATACTGAGGGCCCCTCCTGTTTCTTGAGTAGGTAATTTTCCCTCTTAATAACTTGTTTGACTTGTGAATCAAGGTAAGGTTCTAAAATGCTTTGTACAAAACTCAGTATGATGTGTTTTGTCCAAATTAAAGGAATGTGAATATTTACTTGGGTTTTTTTTTTTTCCCCCTCTCTGTCTCTCTCATAGGATTACAAATCCCTCCAGGACATCATTGCTATCCTGGGTATGGATGAACTTTCTGAGGAAGACAAGTTGACTGTGTCCCGTGCACGGAAAATACAGCGTTTCTTGTCGCAGCCATTCCAGGTTGCTGAGGTTTTCACAGGTCATTTGGGGAAGCTGGTACCCTTGAAGGAGACCATCAAAGGATTTCAGCAGATTTTAGCAGGTGAGATTTGGAGTCCAAAGCTGAAGACAGAATGGCAGAGAAGCCGAAATGTTACCTCTCTATTCCGATTCCACCAACCATCAAACAATATTGAAGTATACTGTGCCCAGTTACTTTTTTTTTTTTAATTAAAAAATTAGTTTCCCATCAACTTTGTTTGAAAAGACTTTACATCCATTTCTGAGAATATAACTTCTGTTAGTTGATTGCCTAGCTCCTTGTAGTATATCATCTAATATTTAGTGCTTTCATTATTAGCTACTCCTCTGAGTGAATTATAAGCACCCTTACAAGCAGTATTATCTTGCTTTACAAATGAGGACATTGAAGCACAGAGGAGTTTTCATGTAACCTATTCTGATGTCACACAACTAAGATACAGAATAAGAATTTGAACTTAAATTGTCTGCTCCAGATTGTGTTCTTAATTCATGCTGTATCAAGTATCCTTATAAATTTTGATTTGTGGAGAAACTTTATTAAGATTTTGATGTGAATTCATCTCATTTTCTCTGTTAGACTTAATGGATAAGGTGTGTGTATGTATATGTACATACACACTGTAGAAAACAGATCTCTCCACTTCTCACTAGTTTTTTTTCCTCCCTCATTTAGGTGAATATGACCATCTCCCAGAGCAGGCCTTCTATATGGTGGGACCCATTGAAGAAGCTGTGGCAAAAGCTGATAAATTGGCTGAGGAGCATTCGTGAAAGGGTCCTGTGGGGAAACTGTCTACTGTGCTCAGTATCTCCTTGCCCCCAATCCAAAAAGCTTTAGCTTTCTGTGTAGACCATACGAGAGCCTTTTGCTTGAAGATGTTCTGTCTAAAGAGTATTTAAGGTTTCCAATAAAATGTACATCCCTCGGATCTGTCTGCTTTTCTGGGGAAGTAACACTAAATGCTTATTTTCCTTAATTCTGACACCACCACCAACACTGAAGTTTTTGACATTTTTAGAGTGGTCACAAGAACAGTTTAGCACAAAGTAGACCATGTATATGGTCATCAAAAAAGAATAATCATTGTCTTGGAGTCAGAATTTATGAGGGATTTTCTGTGGGTAATAACCTTAATAGTAAGGCTAGGGTTTGGCCTTCATTAAACCAAATTGACTTTCTTACATCTTAAATATTCCTACTTTATGTTTAATAAGAAGCTCTGGTGCTGTAGTGGTTAAGGCAGTTGGCTGCTAACCAAAAGATTGGTTCAAATTCAACAGCTGCTCCATGGAAGAAAGATGAGGCAATCTGCTTCTGTTAAGATATACAGACAGCCTTGGAAACCCAGTGGGGGTTGCTATGATTTGGAGTCTATGTAAAAGTGTTTTTTTCTGGTTAAGCAAAAGATGGGATTTCTGAGAAAGGGCATATTGGAAAGAAAAGGGTAAGATTTAGGAATAAAAATCCCATCCATAAGTTTATTCAGGAATGGTGATGATGAAAAGATGAGTACTAATCTTTTATAAAAACAGTCAAGAAGCTGTATGTTTTAGCCAAGACTTAATTTCTCCAGAAAGTTACCAATTGCTACTTGTATATTGTGGGCATGCCTAGACTTTGATGCTTTTGATTTCTCGAGGCCGTGCAGGCCACAACCTAGCCTGAGCTCTACTAACAAAAGTTGAGGGAAGAGATTAACAGTTTTCAGGTTAGCTGGGTTTGGGCTAAAGAGCTCTGGTAGTGTGCCTAAGGCACTTTAACCAGAAGGTTGGTGGTTCAATCAAGCCCATCTGCCACTCCAGGAAGGAAGATGGGGCCATCTAAAGATTTGCAGCCTCAGAAACCCAATGGAGGTTGGGATGAGTCAATCTACTCAATGGCAGCTTGTTTTGGTTTGGTGGTGCAGTGGATAAAGAATTTGGTAGCTAACCTAAAGGTAGCGTAGTGGCTAAGGCACTTGACTGCTAACCAGAAGGCTGGTGGTTCCACCAGCCACTTCTCAAAAGGAAGATGAGGCAATCTACTTCTGTAGTGATACTGCCTCGGAAACCCAAAGAGGTGGCTATGAATCGAGTTCGACTCGATGGCACATAACGTAAAGGTAATGATTTGAACCTACCACCTGCTCTGGGTAGAAGATGTGGCAGGCTGCTTCTATAAAGAATTACAGTTTGGGGAATCCTCTGGAGCAGTTCTTACAAGGTTGCTAGGAGTCAGAAAGGACTCAATAATGGTGGTTGGTTTTGTGGCACAGTGGTTAAAGTGCTTGGTTGTTAACCAAAAGATCAGCAGTTCAAACCCACCGTGCTCCACGGAAGTTAAAGGACTTTAGCACTGATTGAAGGATTATAGCATTGGAAACCCTCTGCGGCAGTTCTGCTCTGCCCTACAGGGTCATTGAGATGGAATAAACTGTAAGGCAGTGGTGTATTTTTTTTTTTTAATTATGTTCTTTGGGGTCAGACACACCTTTACTGCCCTCTGCTAGGTGGATTGGAAGCAGTCGTCACAATTCAGATCTCACCATTTTGAAATCCTTGAAGGCCATTTGCTGGGATGTGGTTCTCAGCTAATGACTGTTTACAAATCAGCTGAGGCTTTTGTCCTTAGGAGGAGTCTGCAACTATAAGCTCCACCTCCTGGGAGGCATTCAAGCTTTGGGTAGAAGCAGGGCGGGGACAAGCTGAACTCCCAATTCAGAGGCCCCGGGGGGCTGACTGTTGGGGAGGGGCCTTGGGAGAGGCGCTTGGGGTGGAGTAGGGGCCTCCAAGCTTCCTCCTGTCTGCCTGTGACGTCCTTGGCACCAACCAGTCTCTTCTGTGTCATGATCCGGTCGGAAGGTGGAGCCCCTGAGCTGTCTATGCTAGTTTGCTCCCAGAAAATCAAGGATTTAGGGAAATGCTGAGTTATAGGGGTGGGGGTACTTCCTCTTCTTCCAGACTTGTGTAGGTAAGAAGCTGGTAGAGAAAGCCCCAGGGTATGGGTGAGCACTGTCTGCTTTGCTTTCTCTTGTCACTTAGATGCAGCTCTAAGAACTGTAATCCTAAAGGTTGTTTGCATCCTTCGGCCCGCCCTCCGCCCCCATTTACGTCCCTCAGCACTTATCCGGAACATTTACCCTCTAACCAGCTGCAACTATTTACTTCCTTCCCCCATGCCACCGGAGTGTCAACACAGATCTAACCTTCCTCCATATTCCTTCTGCTTTGCCCTGTCCTCTCCTCCTCCCACTCTCCACCCAGAGAAAGCCCCCCCCCCCCCCCCCCCCAGTCTGTCAGACGGGGACATCACCCAACAGCAGTTCAGGCTGTGGTTCGCAGGAAGCACATACTGGCTTTTTGATTCTTGCTAGTTCCCAGCTCATAATTTGGGAGGATCTAACGCCAGCCCCCACCTGAAGGGGGACACAAGGACAGTGAGGAGCTGGGTGGTCCCAGCCCTGGAGCTCTGCCAGCCAGACATGGGTGAGTATAGGGACAGCCCCCGGGAAGGTCTGAGGGATGCCTAGCTCCCTCCCTGGCTGACTCAGCAGGGGTGTGGTCTAACCTTTGCTCTTTTGGGGAGCAAAGGAAGGGAAATGGGGCCATAGGGCTCAGCTAGGCTGCTGACCCTGGGATCTTGTGTACTGGAAGCTTGAGCACTAAGAGCCTGAGACTGCACCGTAGTCAGCAACCCCCACTCCCCTGGATTATTGCCCCTAATTCTCCTTTTCCCATCTGCTGACAGTCAAAGTAATCTTCTACAGTTCTCACTGCTAGCCGCCCCCGCCCCCCAAGTAAAGCTCACTTTTGTTTGTGTTCCAGGGTCTTTAGGGTGCTTCCTCTCCCCTAAATTTCTCCCTGGGCCTACGTCTGTCTTCTCTCCTCCCCCACTCAACCCGCCACCAGGTGGGGGCTGCACTGAGCAGCTGCTTCCTGTTGCCCCAGAGGTTGCAGCCAAGGGTGGTGGTGGTTGGGGAAAAACTGAACTAGAAGAAAGCCGATTCTCACGGTTCCCCATCAACCTCACTCACTATGGCTGCTATTGGCGGTCCCCCACACGCCAGTCTCTGAGGTCACTGAGTGAGAGGCGGGATTGAGGTTAAGAAGACTAGGAGGTCTTTGCCCTCATGGCTTCCTGATTCCAGAGGCTTTTAGCTTTTAAACTTGGGCAGAGTTTGGGGAAGGAGGCTGTGCCTTTCCACAGCCGTAAGGGATGGGGCCCTGAGGAGCTGAAACATGGGGAACCTGTTCACCTAGTAAGGACGCTGTGCGTGATCCCCAGCAGGCTTGGCTTTGCCTTCCCTCTCCCGCATCTCCACGCCTCCGTTGCGTCCTTGTGGTTCTCACCGCCTTCCCAGCCTTCCTTTGTGAAGAGGTCTTTGTCGGTGCCCTGGCAGCGCAGGCAGAACTCTCAACGTCCTCTAGTTCGGACCCACCACCTCCCCCAACCCCCACCCGAACGCAGAAGTTCTGTCTCTTCGTGGGATCTGTTCTCTTCCTCCACTGGGATCCTTACTGGTTCTGGCCCCTAGGAGACGCCACCTGCTTCCCCCTCCCCCAGCAGATCCTTCGCGACAGACCTCCTAGAGCGTTTGTCCTCACCCCAGCAGCTCCTGCCCCTTTAAGCGCCACCTCCCTCCTCCA
>NW_006922077.1:1613084-1624626 GCF_000298275.1 Orycteropus afer afer | reverse complement strand
CGAGATTCTGGATCTGACCCTCCCCCCCGTGGGAGCTGCCCTTCCTCTCCCTTGCACTATCTTGTTCGCCCATTTCTCCCCGGTCTTCTGCTACAGAATCCAGAGGATACTCGTGTCTCTCCGCCATCCTCTCCTGGCTACCCCTCCGATTCTGAACCCTGGATCTCCCCCTCTCCCGCATCTTTCTCGCCAGAAAAATCTCCCGCGGTCTGGGTTTCGTCTCCTCCCCTCTCGAACCAGCGCTTTCCCACGCCATCCTAACCTCCAATGGGAGGGGGAATAACCACCACCCCAACTCCCCTTCTTCCCCCATAGTAAGAGAGCCTTGCGTAAACTACTGTCACTATCCGGCCGGGCTTCGCTCAGCCCTTCAAGTTCAACTAAGTCTCAGCTAAAGCTTTTCTGTAGCCCTCACCTCAGCCCAGTTTCCTAAGTCTGGGGGTCCGACCTCAGCCCCTCCAATAGGGCCCTGCTAGGAAGGGTTCTCAACTTAGTGGGGTGGGCTGATCCAGTCTAGGTATGCTCCTCCCCCAGAATCTGGGAGGTGAGGAGGGAGGGGCCCTGTAGAATGTTGTGATTCTGGGTTTAAGGGGCTGGGAGGTGAGAATTGGGTGGGGGGCTGGGGACCTGTCTCTGAGAGAAGTAGTGGAGGGGAAGGCGGGGCTAACCTAACCTCACTTATTCAGATGCAAAGAGAGCTCCCACACCCCAATGAAATTTGAAATCCTGCCCTTGGACCACCTTGGAGAAGCCCTTTAGGGGAGTTCAGAAACTGCGGTGTGAATCTGATGGACCTTATATCTCCTTGGAGGGAAGAAGAGGCAAGGTTTTGATACTTTTGTTATTATGGAGGAATCTAGCCTCCCCATACTGTAGAGGATACGACTAACAGGGAGAGGTGGGGCCAGTTCGAATGGTTACAGAGGTGAGGTCAGTTTTCCAACTAGACCCTATTAATCCACTCCACTGCCATCCAGTCGATTCCGACTCATAGCGACCCCATAGGGTACAGTAGAACCGCCACAGAGGGTTTCCAAGGCTGTAAATCTTTGCAAGCAGACTACCTCATCTTTTTCCCTTGGTTGGAAGGGCTGGGCAGTTTGAACCGCTGACCTTTTGGTTAGCAGCCCAAGGCTTTAGACCCTATTAACAGTATGATCCATTTAATGAGTGGGGTGGAGAGGAGGGGGAGAAAGGAAAGGTCTTTAATTATTTCATCTCCATTGGGGAGCTCTCCTTCCTCCTTCCTCCTCCCTCCTCCACTAGCTGCGCCTATAGCTCTGCTCCTTCTCTTCTTATGCTCTTAACTTGCCACCCCAGAATTGGGGGACAGGGTGTCAGGATTTGCTTCAGACTCTTCTGAGTCTTGTTCAATGTGTAAGGAGTGAGCTGGGGGAGGAGGAAAAGGTGGTCAGTAGTGGCATTTGAATACCAGGAGTATCTGGAGCCAGAGAAGGAAGGAGGTAGAGGGATACAACAAATCCCCCTTTTTTTTCCCTCCTCCCTTTTTCTCTCTCTCTCTCTCTCCCTTCCCAGGCCCGGCCATCTGGCTCCTCAGTGGAGCCAGGCACTAGCAGCTGACCCCAGAGCCAGGGTGGTGCAGTAGGAATGGGGAGGGTGAGAAAGGGGGAGCAGGTGCTAATTCTCTATCCCCATTCTTCTCATTATCTGTTCACTGGCCTGGTTGGAGAGTTCAGTCTATTCCCTAGGTACCTTTCTTGCAAGTTGCTGAAAAATGACCATTTGCCCATTCCCCTTTCTAGTAGCTTCCTAAAGGGGGATGGGGTGGCCGAGCAGCCACATCTGACAGGATTGTGGAATGTTTGGGGACATATGGGGTCAGTCTGCCCTCTGTTGTCTGGATGGAGGAGAAGCACAGCTGCTGCCTGGAGTGGCTTCTGGCAAGAAGTAAACACCCAGGTGTTGGGCATATTGGTACCACACCCTCATCCTTTCCTTAAACAGTAAGGAAGATCCTTCCTATTTAGATGGGATGAGGAGGGGTCTAATTCAGGGATGAAAGTGACTGAAGAATGGCTCCTGCTCCATTTTCTTTTCTAATCCCAGGTGATCCTCTCCTATTCAACATACCTTTTCCCAACCTGCTTCTGGCTGAGATAGGCCTAGGGGGTTGCCCTGGAGACAAGGCCTGAGGCTCGGAAGGGGTGGTGGCAGTCTGTGGGGCACAGGAGTAACCGGCTCTTCCTGAGCAGAGTGTAGCCAGCGGGTGGGTGTGTGTGTGGGTTTGTGGGTGGGGGGAGAGGTGTGGCTACACCCGTCTGACTGGCACAGGCTCCTCCTCCTCTGCCTTCCCAGTCTCCTAGTGGCCAGCTCTACCATTCAAGTGGGAGATAGGAAGATTCTCCTTCATCTACCCAGGGAAAGGCAAGAGAAAAAAAATGGGATACCAGTTCCCCCTTCCTGCCCTTCAAGAACAAGTTCCATGCCCTGAGCTCCCTTCTCCATCTGCTTTTATTTTTCGTTTTTGGGCTGGATGAGTAAATACTTGAGCACAGGTTTCCAGAGTGGCACCCACTCACTCAGGGACATGGGGTTAGCAGACTTTTTTTGTCCAGGAGGACCTATAAATCTGTTGTTCTAACTCCCCTGGTAATCCATTTAGGAGAACCAAAACCAAACCCACTGCTATCAACTCAATTCCAACTCATAGTGACCCCCATAGAGTTTCCAATGCTGTAAATCCTTGCGGAAGCAGACTGCCTCATCTTTCTGCGGCTAGTGAATTCGAATCAAGGACCTTTTGGTTAGCAGCCCTAACCACAGTGCTACCACCACCAGAGCTCCTTAACTCAGGAAAGGGAAAGCAAAATCTTCTTCCCTTTTTATTCTTCCCTCCCTCTGGCCTGCATTCTGTGGAGCTTTGCTGAAGATAACTTCCTTCATAACCTCCCTGAACCTAGTGTGTGTGGGTGGTGGTGGTGGTGGGGTGGAACAGTGAAATCTAATCTAGACTGATGACTTTGGTCTCACCCTCCCCTGTCTCCGACCAGTTTTCAGATCTCTTTCTCCCAGGCCCCCCAGAGGAAAGGTATGCGTTGATCCCTTAACTTAGCAGAACTCTTGATTCTAGCTCTGTCTGTTGTTGTTCCAGAACATTCAGTGCCATTGTTTGTAGAACTGCACTGCATTAAATTGAATGGGAATTATCTTGAAGCCTGCAAAGTATGTTGAGTTGCCGGGAAAGGATACCTGGTTTTAAGTCACATTTTATCCACTGTTTTGGACTTAAACAAGTTGGTTAACCTCTCTGGGCTTTAATTTTTTCATCTGACAAGGTCGAATTAGAAATTCTCTAAGCTTTAACATCATGATACCATCTCATCCTGAGGCCTACCATAGACATTTTAGGAGACAGTCAAACCTAGTCCTCAGCTAGATTTTCCTCTCTTGTTCTCACGGCTCATACAGTTATGTAACCCTATCAGTAAAAGTACTGGAACCATAGCCTCTACAAGAATAGGTGGATATTTGGGGCATCTTATTTACTGGTCAGTTTTCCCATTATCCCCAGACTCCCCAACTGTATTTAGGCCAGGCTTTGGTCTTCCTGCCTGGTCCCAGAGCCAAGTCTCCTTTTCCCATGCACAGGAAACTTCCTAACATCCAGGGCCCTGCAGATGTTGAGGTGATCCAGGCAGGACCAGACTGCCCCCACTGGACCAAGGTGAGTGGGCGGCGAACACCACAGCTCATGCCTCCCTCCTCCCTTTACCCAGGATTCAGTTAATTGCATCCTGACTAATCTTACTGCTTCCACATTTCAGCTTTTCCACGTCCCAGACTTGGATATAACTTCCTGAAATGATCTCCCAGACCCAGAGGTGTATCTCAGGCATGGCAGTGCCCAGAGTGCCACTTGAAGGGTGGGCACCACTGAGCAGTTTCCATTGTTAGTTGTGAGAGGATCATTCAGTAAGTTAAAACTAATACTTACAGAAAAAAATGCCTTTGAGCATATCATAGACCAGTTTTCTTCAGTGAAAGCAAGGAAGCACAGTTGTAATTTTTATGTAGTGCCATAATGTGTTAAGTAAAAGATTAACAAACTTGACTTGAATTTTTGAGCTGACATTATGATAAAATTACTTAAAAGACAGGTGTCAGATGTTTATACAGTGGTGTAATTTCAGTGTTTGCCATAGACACTATTATCTGTAGAAAGGCCTCTGCCCAGACCCTACCTCAAGTTAGGAGAGTGGCACATGCCTTTGGTACTAGAAACAAGCCCAGGTTAACCTTAGGACCATGCACAACTTTCTCTTTGCCCAGTATGAAGGAGGTTTTGCCCTTTATGAGAGGCGGGTGTAGCCGGAGCTGCTAGGTGGGCAAGGGGGTCAGGATGCAGGACACACATAGGCGCTAGGACCCAGATATTGGTTAGGAACTGAAGATTGTAGGCATTAGGACCCAGAGGCAGCTGAGGGCGGCTCTCTTGCGGCGTCGCTTCTCCGCCCCCTCCGGCTCCGGCTCCCTCCTCCCTTGCCGGCCATGTTGGCTGCGCTGGGGCCCCGCGGTTAAACCGCGTCCCCCTCCCCCTTCCCAGACCCTGGACCCCCCTCCCCCGCAGTGTCCCCTCCCCTCCTGGCGCCCGGAGCGGCCATGTGAACCGCCTGCTCCCCGGGGAGAGACGATCCCCCAGTCAGTCTGGACACCACTGCCTCAGGTTTGGGGGGGGCGGGTTGTGGCCCGGGTCCTGAGGGGAGGGAACCCTGCTTTCTTCCGAGCCTTCCTTCAGGGAACATAGACTTCTGAGCTGCCAGAATCTCGACTTGAGTCCTGCTTGTAGCGGGATGTTATCTCGAGTTTATGTCTAACTAGGACCCAGCCGCCAGGCGGGGGTCTCCCTGCCCTAGGGGCTAGGCGGGGGTGGGGGTGGGGGGGTGGCTGGCAGGTCTGCTGAAGAACCCGTGACGGGAGGCGGAGGCGGGAGGAGCTGTGGGGGCTCACGGCGACTGGGACGACCTGGGCACGACTGAGGGGGAGAAGCTGCTCTGAGGCGGAGAAGCAGCCTGGCTGGTGGAGATGACTTCTGTAGGGGACTTGGGATGGAATCCCCGGGTGGGGCTCCACCTCCTGGGGTGGAGATGGGGATTGCCTGAGTGTGAAGGAGTGAGAGGGTTCTCTGGGTGGGTTAAAAACTCCGTTTGTGTAGAGCAGCGGGGGTTCTGGCTACCGGTGAGGTGAGTGGTGAACGAAGGGTAGAAGGGATTTCCTGAGGTCTGAGGTGGTCTCCCTTGGAGGACGCGCACGTTCTCTTGAGCAGAGCGTGGTGAGCCTGAGAGGGCCTTTCTGGGGTGGTGCTGCGCTTGGCAAGGGGGCCCGCGCGTCCCTTCTGGAGAATCCTGCACTTTAGGGATGGCATGGATGGGTTGATAGGGCTGATGGTGTGGCGTCCAGATTTGGAGCTGGGCTGAGGAGAAGAATAAAGAGGAATTCCTTTCCAAGGGGATCCCCATTTCCGAGGCAGACAAGATGATCTCACATCATCCCTTTCTTTCTTGGTGTTCCCAGTTTCAAGGGGAAGGTAATGCCAATAGCAGCCATCCCTTTGTAGGGTTTATTGGAGTGAGAGATTTGCATGCTTTGGTGGGGGGGCGACGGGGCAGGGGGGGTATCTTCCACCCCCATCTGTACACAAACAGCCCCTCCCCCAGCCTCCCGCAGGAAGTGGCCGGGAAATGGCAGCTGTGCGTTTGTTGCTGCGTCTCTTGTTGTTTTGAAATGTCCATTTTAATCAGATTTGGTTTCATTTTCTGAGGCCTTCTGGGCAAGCTTGGATCCTGCTCACCATGTGGTCCGAGAGTCCTTTTCGTTGGACTTTTTTTTTTGGGGGGTGGTAAACTTAATCACCGGCAACTGGAAGTAGTCTCGGCACATCCACATCCCAGCTTCAGAGCATCTTAGTCTCCCTATCTGGATTTTTTTTTTCCCTTTAACTAGAGGTCATAGAGAAGCAAATTCAGTCACCGGCAGGGCTACACTCAAAACACATGATGCAAATTCATTCTGTATGCAGAGCTGCCAAGAAGACTTGTGTTTTGGGGCTTGAGAGTAGCTTCTCGGGGTCCTGTTTAGAATGTTCTTAAATATGGCAGTTTCTGTATTGCAGAGTATTGAGTTAAGTGAGATTGTGATGTGAAGAAAGGTAGGTTCTGAGGGGAAGGAAGAGGAGGGAAGAGGAAGATTTCTTTATAAATGGGATTTGTGTTGGGAATAGGGGCTGATTTACAAAGAGTGAGGATGGTGATGATTTTAGCTAAGGACAGGCCCTGTGGGAAGCCTTTTTTAAATTGTGATTTGGGTGAAAGTTTACAGAGCAAATCAGTTTTCCATTCAACAATTCATACATGTTTTGTTTTCATGTCACTGATTGTACACCCGGAATATGTCATTCATTCATTCATTCCAGTTCCTTCCTGTGTGTCTTGTTTCAAGTCTGTTAGTTGATTTATAATGCTGGAGGTTTTAGTTTCTGTAGAATCAACTAATTAGAATAGGTGAGAATAGGTGCTATCATATGATTTACTCTTTAGTCTTTAAAAAGTGTTTTCCTTTTTATTCCTCTTCTTGGAGAGCAGGGAACTTTTCCTCTGTTCTGTGCAAAGTCATGTGTCCAGATTTTCTCTCATTTGATAACTCCTGGAGAATTCTATTATGGCATAAAATCATAGTGTGTGGAAGCTGTTCTAAGGCCCTTTGTTAGGCACCAGTTACATTGGAATAAGAGCCACAGAATTTTAGGTTTTGAGAGATGAGGTATTGAGATCATTTTGAATACTCTGAAAATTGTTTAAACCTACATTTAAATCCTTTCAATGTTTTCCAGTCACAGACCACTCCCCCAAATGAATGTAGACCTCTAGATTAAAGGTCCAGGATAGGAACAGATACATGATTGTGTGACAGCCGCATCATTGTTAGATAGCATAAGCTGTCTGATTAATGTCAGACTTTCTCTTGTCCCTCTGTTTGACTGGTTGGTTCCTTTGAGTTGCTTTCTGAGAAGCGATTTGATACTGATTATAAATTACCATTTTTTCCTCAACCTTTGCTTACCTAAATTGTGACCTGATGGAATAGTTAGTTGTTTTTCCCTGTTAAGGATTAAGAGTGAAGAAAGGAGAAAGGAGGTCCTTCCTTAAAAGAAGTAGAAGCTGAATTTGAGAAAGCAGCTATGATTTCATTTGATACATAGTTGATCTGAATGCTGAATGAAGCAAACTTTTTATGGCCTTCTTGGAAAGGCTGCATTTTTCTATCAGAGAGATGGATTTCTGTATCTCCACTGGTCTTTTTTTTTAAAAAAAAAAAAAAAAAAACGCTTTTCCCTAAAGGAAAAAAATCTGAAGTGCAAAGAGAACTGTGGGGACTGACTTCAGAGCCAGTTAGAATTTAGAATGGGCTGAGGGTCATCTTGTAGCCTTGTGGTTCTTGAATCTGATGTTGCCAAGAGAGAGGCAAAGCTATAACGATCAGTGACTGTACCTTGCTGCTATTGGAGTTTTGTTGGTTAGTCCATAACTTGTGTGAGATGTGTAAAGTAAGGCAATAATGCCCAAATTTTTATGTCCTAGGACATAGAGTAAAGTTTAAAATCCTTGAGGTATTTCCTAGGGCAAATATTCTTGATTTGTTTTTTGGGATATGGGTGTCCTCAGATGCCTTATAGTCCAAGATTAATACTTTCTCAGCATTACTGCACATTGGTCAGAAGACCATATTACATCAGCATGTTGGTTGCATAAATTTGAAATTTATAAAGTTCTGCAACAAAAGTCCTATCTCCTTTGAAGAGCTATGGAAGTTCTTGGTTTGGGTCATTGGCAGTGAAAGTATTATCTTTTTGTTTTATCCTTCCTCTAGTTTTAAGGAATAATTAAGAGAGGATTTTACAGACTAAAAGGATACTTACTTACCAAGAGCTCATTGAAAAAACAACAAAAAAAACCCAAACTAAAACATGAGGGTTTTGTTTTTGAATTTTTAATTGTGATTTGCACGAAAGTTTTCGCTACAGCAGTTCACACACATTGTTTCATGATATTGACTGCAATTCACCACAGTGTAACAGCTCTCTTCCTACTTCCTGCTTGTAGTTTACTTCTTCCCTGTGTCCTTCCCTCCCATGTTTTCACTCCCCCCTGAGCTGTCTCCCTGTGCAAACATTGCCCTTCTCTTGGCTTACAATTGCTCTATCACTCCAAGGAGTGTATCTGCCTGATGTAAATGTTCATCTCATATGCCTGACTGTTGTTTGGCTGGAAGCCACAGGAATGAGTTCATTTCCAGACCTGAAGAGATAACTAGGGGCCACAGTCTCAGGGGCCTCACCAGACTCTATCAGATCAGTAAACCTGTCTTTTTTTTTTTTTTTAATGATTTTGAGTTTTGTTCCACATTATTCTCCCACTCTATCCAGGATCTCCTGAACTTATCCTTTTCCGAGTAGTTGACAGTGGAGAACCATATAGTTCTTCTGGTCTTATGGTCATATAGGCTGAGGATCACATGGTCTGCTAGTCCTTTAGACTAATTGTTTCCATGTGTCTTTGGTTTTCTTCGTTCTTGTTTGCTCTGAATGAGGAGAGAGACCCATTGTTGCACCTAGATGGCCACTTGTATTCTTTTAAGACCCCACTCACTACTCACCAAAGTAGGATATGGAACAATGTTATTGTGTAGTGTGTTATTGCCAGTTGAGCTTGATGTCCCCTGGAACCATGGTCCTGAGCCCACCTGTCCAACTACTCCCTCTCACAGGGTAGCTGGCTGTGGCCAAGAAGCCAGCACAAAAACACACACACAAAAGAAGCCACCGCAACCTTTCCCCTTGTCAGCTCTACTATTCACCCAGACATTGTTACAGCACATACAAATACATATATAGAAACATCATCTACCAACTCTATACATGGTCATGAGCACACTCCCCCCTGCCTAGATCATTCAGCCTGTCCATCCATCTATCTGGGGAGCTCTGGTAGCATAGTGTCTAAGCCACTTGACTGCTAACCAGAAGGCTGGCGGTTCAAACCCACCAGCCACTCCACGGAAGGAAGGTTGGGCAATCTACTTCTGTAGTGATATCGCCTTGGAAACCCAAGGAGGGGTCACTATGAGTCGGGTCTGACTCGACGGCACATGACAACAACAACAACCCATCTGTCTACCCATAGATCAATACTTGTCACCATTGACAATGTAATATTGTACATATAAAAGGGTTCATCTTTGTTGTCTGTACCTCCTGTGTGTCTCTGTCTTCCTCTTCTTCAGTGCCACTCTGTTGATCACTCACTTTTGGTACACTGCTCTTCCCTTCACCAAATGAGTACTTATCTCTATCTATCTAGCAGTGTTCTCTCCTCTCCCATCCCTGGTAACCAACAGCTGGTATGAAAAGCTGCTTTCCATATGTAAACCTTTCCTTGATTTTTACAATAACAGACTAATACAATATTTGTCCTTCTGTGATTGACTTATTTCACTCAGCATAATGCCCTTCAAATTCATCCACATCATGTGGTGTTTTGCAGTTTCTACATTATTCTTTAGTGTTGTATAGTATTCCATTGTGTGTATGTACCCTGGTTTGGTTATCCATTGGTCAGTTGATGGGAACTTAGGTGGTTTCCATCTCTTGCTGTTGTGAATAGTGCTGTGATGAACATGGGTGTGCATGTAGTTTTGTTCCTGTCCTGGCTCTCACATCTTTAGGATATATACCAGTAATGGGATTGTTGGATCAAATGGTATTTCTAGTTCCAAATTTTCAAGGAATCGCCATGCTGCTTTTCAAAGTGGTTGTATCATTTTACAGTCCTACCAGCAGTGTATGAGAGTCCCAATCTCTCCAAATCCTCCTCAGCATTTGTTAATTTCTGTGTTGTTGAACTTCACTGTTAGTTGTGGGGTGAGATGGTATCTTGTTGTTTTAATTTCCATCTCTCTAATGGCCAGTGCTCTTGAATATTTCTTCATGTGTTTGTTGGCCGCCTGAATATCTTCTTTGGTGAAGTGTCTTGTTCATGTCTTCTGCCCATTTTTTAATTGGGTTGTCTTTTTGTTGTTAGAGTATTGGAGTTTTCTGTAAATTTTAGAGATAAATTCCTTGTCAGGTATGTGCTCCCTGGACAGGCCATATGGACTAGACACCAGTGAGGGGTTTATGGCCTGTAAAACTTGAGATTCTGAAGAGACAGATGGTGTGGTCTCATCAGTTTTGGTTTTCTGGGATTGGAGTCTTGATAACCTGACTCACCAATGGAGTCCTTAACTTGCCCTCTCAGCTCAGTTTGAGGGGGTTGGAGATGGTTGGATATCTTCTTGGGAAAAAAGTGGAATCCTTAACTGTCAGAGCTGAAATTCTGAAACACAATCAGCTATAAAAGAGGCAAATAACCTTGTTATAACCTTTGGCAGGTTTTATGTACTTTGGACATGTTATCTGGAGGGATCAGTCCCTGGAGAAAGGACATCAACCTTGGTAAAGTAGAGGGTCAGTGAAAAAGAGGAAGACCCTTAGTGAAATGGATTGATACAGTGCCTACAATAATGGGTTCAAGCATAGCAATGATTGTGAGGATAGGGCGGGATTGGGCAATGTTCTATTGTGTACACAGGGTCACTATGAGTTGGAACTGACTCAGTGGCACCCACAATCAGTATTTGAAGTATGGCTTTTAATATTCTGTCATATTTCCAGCCCTCTGACAGTGATGTGACCAGAGTTGTGGTGAAAAACAGCCCAGAGTTAGGTTGTTACATGGTTCCTTTATTCGTTCAACAAATATTAAAAAACCTAGTCTATACTTGAGTGTTCATCTAAATAGAGCAGAACATTTTACTTAATAATCTTAAATTTACCGCCAGTTCCAATGGTCTTCGCACCTCTCTGTTTCTAGCCCTTATTTTCTTCAAGTGACAGCTATGTAGAATACATCAAGATTTGGGGCCTGCCTTCTAGGAATTTTTATCTCTATGAAGAATGAGACTGATTTTTTTTATTATTATTATTCTGGAGCATAGTCGGAGTAAAAGCCACAACTTTTATTGGATAAGTAAGCTGGTAGGGGCAGAAAGGATAAATATATTCATTTGTTAACTTCATGGAGTTAACATATTTCTTTTGGTTCTTTTCTGTACTTAGCACTAAATTACTTGCTGGATATATAATGTTCGTTATCTTGGAGTTGATCCTGGCTCATGGCAACCCCATGTGTGCAGAGTATATGTGTTCATTAGGGTGCTCATACTGACCTTTTGGAAGCAGAGCATCAGACCTGTTGTCCAAGGCACCTCTGGATGGGTTTAAAACATCAATCTTTTGACTAGTAGTAGAGTGCTTAACAGTTTACACCATCCAGGGTCTCTGGGTATACAGTTGTGGAGTTTAATATCCTATTGATGCTTTAAAACCTACATAGTTTAGAAAAAATAAAGACAAGAGAGTCATCTTTGTATTCTCTTGAGTAGCTTGGGCATGGTATTGTCTTTGAGTAGCTGGTTTTTTTTTTTTTTT
>NW_006922077.1:1611936-1612463 GCF_000298275.1 Orycteropus afer afer | reverse complement strand
GCTAGGACTAATTGTTTCCATGAATTTTGGTTTTCTTCATTCTTGTTTGCTCTGGATGAGGAAAGACCCATCATTGCATCTAGATGGCAGCTTGCTAGCTTTTAAGATCCCAGTCGCTATTGAGTAGCTGTTTTAATAAAATTTTTCTCTTTTCATAACCTTCCTTCTGCCTAACTTGTAGTCATGACTAGGGAAGAGGGCTAAGGAGAGTATATTTAGAGAGAGAATGAGCCTCACTTAGTACACACTTGTTAGGGATTGAATTATGTCTCCCAAAAATATGTGTTGTATTAGAAAAACAATCAACGTCATCCACCACATAAATAAAACAAAGGAGAAGAACCACATTTGATAAAATCCAACACCTATTTCTGATCAAAACTCTCAGCAAAATAGGAATAGAAGGAACATTCCTCAACATAATAACATAATAAAGGGCATTTATGCAAAACCAACAACCAACATTACTCTCAATGAGAGAGACTGAAACCATTCCCCTTGAGAACAGGAACCAGACAAGGATGCCC
>NW_006922077.1:1577892-1608788 GCF_000298275.1 Orycteropus afer afer | reverse complement strand
AAAAAAAAAAAAGAAAGAAAAAAAAAATGTGTTGTAAATCCTAACCGATATGCCTGTGGTTATAATCCCATTTGGAAATGGTTGTCTTTGTTATTTTAATGAGGTAGTATTAAAACTAAAAACTAACCAAACTCACTGCTGTTGAGTCGAATCCAACTCATAGAGATCCTTCCTTGGGTTTCCAAGGCAGTATCACTATAGAAGTAGATTGCCCAATCTTCCTTCAGAGGAGTAGCTGGTGGGTTTGAAAGCCTTTTGGTTAGCAGTCAAATGTCTTAGGTACTACGCCACAAGAGCTCCTGAGGTAGGATTAGTGTAGGGTATATCTTGAGTCAGTCTCTTTTGAGGTAAAGAAATTAAACCAGGGAGCAGAGGAGAGGTGGAATAAGATAGATGCCAAGACATACAGAGATCTATGAGGAACCAGGAGGCTAAAATAGAAAAGACAAGGACCTTCCTTCAGAGCCAACAGAGGGAGAAAGCTAGTGCTCTAAATTCAGGCTTTTAGCCTCCTAAACTATGAGAAAATTAATTTCAGTTTGTTAAAAAAAACCATCCACTTATGGTATAAGTGCTACTTATGGTATATCTAATATATAAGTGCACTTATGGTATATCTAGTGTTGTTATAGCAGCACTAGATAACTAAGTTAGAATTTGGTACCAGAAGAGCTAAAATGTGGAAGCAGTTTTGGAAGTAGGTAATGGATAGAGGCCGGAAGAGTTTTAAGGTACCTAATAGTAAAACCCTGGATTGCCTTGAAGAGACTGTTGGTAGAATTATTGACGTCAGAGGCAGTTCTGCTGAGGGATCTGATGAAAGTGAGGAGAACTATAGAGAAATTCTCTGTTGTAAAGAATATACATGGTGCCAGCAACAGAATGTTGCTAGAAATGGGGACATTAAATATGCTTCTACTGATGGTTTATTTTTATTATTATTATTTTTCCAGCACATAGTGATCCTATAGGACAGAGTAGAACTGTCCCATAGAGTTTCCAAGGCTGTAAATTTTTTTTTCTTTTTTTTGATTGTGATTTGGGTGAAAGGTTGCAGAGCAAATTCATTTTCCGTATAGCAGTTCATACATATTTTGTTTCATGACATGGATTGCAATTCCCCACAACGTAACAGCTCTCTTCCCTTTGTCCTTTCCTGTGCATTCCTGCTTCCTGAGCTATCTCCATGGGCAAATACTGCCCTTCTGTTCTCCCATGATTGATTATTCTAAGGAGTATATCTCCCTGATGTAAATATTCACTCTCTGTACCTGTCTGTTTGGCTGGAAGCCACAGGAGTAAGTTCATTTCCAGACCTGAAGGGTAACTAGGGGCCATAGTCTCAGGGGTCTCACCAGGCTTTATCAGACCAGTGAACCTGTTTTTTTTTTTTTTTAATGGTTTTGAGTTTTGTTCCACATTGCCCTTCCACTCTATCCAGGATTTCCTGCACTGATTCCTTTCTGAGTGGTTGACAATGGTAGTGGGGCACCATCTAGTTCTTCTGGTCTCGTGGTTATATAGGCTGAGGTTTGCATAGTTCACTAGTCCCTTGGACTGATTGTTTCCATGTTATCTGTGGTTTTCTTCATTCTTGTTTGCTCTGGATGAGGAGAGAGAGACCCATTGTTGGATCTAGACGGCCACTTGCAAGATTTTAGGACCCCGGTCGCTACTCACCAAAGTAGGATTTGTTGTTGTTGTTGTGTACCGTCGAGTTGGACCTGACTCATAGCGACCCTTCCTTGGATTTCTGAGGCAGATAACTGCCTTGGAAACCCAAGGATGGGTTGCTATGAGTCAGGTCCGACTTGACGGCACACAACAACAACAACAACATCACTACAGAAGTAGATTGCCCCATCTTCCTTCCGAGGAGTGGCTGGTGGGTTTGAACTGCCAGCCTTCTGGTTAGCAGTCAAGTACCTTAGGCATCATGCTACCAGAGCTCCCAAGCAGGATATAGAAAAGTGTTTTTGTATAGTATGTTATGCCAGTTGAACTTGATGTTCCCTGTGACCGTGTTCTCGAGCCCACAGGTCCAACAACTCACTCCATCAGGGTGGTTGACTGTGCCTAAGAATCATAATTTTGCCTCCTGTTAGTTCTGTTTATATGGATATTCTTACAGCACATACAAATACATAGGTAGAAACACAATGTACCAGCTTTACATATGGTCATGGGTATATTCCCTTCCATCTGGACATATCTGATCATTCAGCCTGTTTACCCATCTATTTACCCATAGATTAATGTTTGCTATCACTGATAACATAAATTTGTTGTCTGTATTTCTTATGTACCTCTGTGTCTTCTTTTTCCTTAGTTTTATTGTGTTGGTCAGCCATTTGGGTATATTGCCTTTCCATTCACCCAAATCAATACTTTTCTCTTAACTATCTAGCAGTTTTCCCTCTCCTCCCCTCCCATCCCTGGTAACCAACAAAGTTCTGCTGAGGCTTTAAAAGAAAATGATGGACGGACAAGTGATTGAACAATGGAGGAATGGTGGTACTTTTTATGCAGTGGCAAAGAATTATGTTCAAATGTTTGGTGGATGGTAGAACTTATCAGTGATGAATTTGGATACTTGGCTGACGAGATTTCTAAGCAAGATCTTAAAGGAGCCACGTGGTTTCTCCTTGCTGCTTATAGTAAAATGTGAGGGGAAAGAGATGAACTTAAAAATGAACTGTACAAAATGAAAACAGAACTTAAAGATTTGGATAATTCTGTTCTACAAACTAAGGACATACATGTGTTCTAGAATGTTAAGCAAGGACATGATGATACATTCCTTTGTTAAAGAGGTTAAGCCTGTGATTGATGGTCCTAAGAAACTGCCACAGTAGAAAACTCATCATCTTAGAATGATGGGGACAAAGAAAGAAAGAAAGAACTTTGTTTGCCTCTTGGATATTCAGCAGGCAGGAAACAGGTCAAAGGAGTGACATCTGTTTGTCTTCCAAGAAAAGAAAGGGATCATCCCTGAAACAGTTTGGAGATTGTTGGAAAGTTTCACAGAGTAGAGTTAAGGACCCCTTGATCTCAAAGGGTGAAGCCACACCCTTCTAGGAGGTTTCAAAGAGTCAGATCTTCACCAACTCGGTTCTAATGTGGGGCTACTGTTAAGGTGTGCCTGGGGATGGGGCCACTGCCCAAAGTTGAGGTGGTGAGGCTGTCATGCCCAAGGGATAGCAGAATGGGGCCTGCCAAGAAGATGGGAGGAGGGAAGGGGTTGATGACATTCAGATGGACTTAGAGAATGGGGTCACATAAAGCTGGGAACAGAGTTGCCATCTCAGATGGCCTAGAAGATAGAGCTGCAGTCCAGAGCCAAGCGACTTCTACCCAGAATCCTGAGGGCATGGCCAGCACCCAGAGTCTGAAGGGGAGTGCCATTGCCCAGATGGCCTCAGAGAAGAGAGGATTATTTTCAAGCCTTGAGAGCTAATGTAATTTGTTCTGCTGGGTTTTGGACTTAGTTTGTGCATGTCCTTCCAATTTCTCCCATTTACAATGGAAATACCTCCTTTATGCCTGTCCACCATTGTATTTTGGAAAGAGATAACTTGGAGTCTAGATTTCACAGGTTCACAAAGGAAGAGGAATTTTGCTCCACAATAGAACGTGCCTGAAGTTTCATCCATATTTGATTTAAATGATTCAGAAGATGAGATTTTTGAACTTGGAGTTGATTTAAGACTTTTGGGACAATGTGATAGTGAGCGGGTTTTGTATGTGGTAAGGACATGAATTTAGGGGTATCAAAGGGTAGAATGTTATGAATCGATTGACCCCCCAAAATATGTGTTATAAATCCTCATCTTTATATGGTATTTCTCTTAAAGCAGTACTAGATAACAAAGACAACAGTGTAGTTTGTCTGAGATAGTACCATGAAGCGTTACTGGAGCTGTCAGAATGGGTCATCCTATCCTGACTGGGAAGAGGGCATCTCAATTTTGTGGGCTAGCCCTTGGAGTTCTGTATTTGGCATAGGGAGAAACTCTGTATTTAGCTAAGGAAGGGGTTTTTAGATAACATAGTCACGCTTTGCATCCTCCTTTGCAGCATCAGGAACTGGGAGCGTAAACTTTTGGAATCTTCCTAGGGTGTGAGGCAGTTTTTGTAATTAGCACAGGATTTCTCAACCTTGGCACTGTTGAAGTTTTGGGTGGGATAATTCTTTGTTTTGGGGTTGGCGTATTCTGTGCATTGTAGGATGTTAGTAGCATTCTTAGTTTCTACTCACTAGATGACAGCACCTTCTGACATTACCAGATGTCCCCTAGGGGGCAAAATTATCCTGGTTTAGAGTGTCATGGGTGAAGTCAGAGATATGTAGAGGTAAGCAATATCCTCCTAATATTAACATCCACGATTACGAAGCTAAAACATCATGGAATGGTTTATTTGGTATACAACAAAAGTTGACTTTTTTATAAACATAATAAATCTCTCCCTATCAATTAAAAACATAATTTAGAAACCTCCATATTTGTGGAATTTCATTGTACAATGTGGGAGGAACACAGGAGAAAAAAGAAGCAGTCAGCTTCCATAAAGATATACAGCTTTGGCAGCCCTATGGGGACAGTTCTACTCTGTCCTGTAGGGTCACTATATGAGTCAGAATGGACTCAACTGCAGCGTGTTTGTTTTTACTTTGGGTATGGGAAGAATGAGTGAAAGTACATACATGCAGGGACTATTAAAGTGTCCAGCTAGAGGGTTTTGCTGTGATTTTCTTTCTTGGCGTAGTCTCACAGGCTGGTTGTTAGGATTGGTCAGAGCACCTGAAACAGTGTTGAAATCTGTAATATGTATTTCAACACTTTGTGCATTATCAGCCCTTTTCTGTTAAAACCATGTTGTGGGCTCACAGAGTGGTAACTCTGAGAGAAAAATAGCCTATTTGTCCATGTATCAGAACTTAGCTGCTTCAAGCTTAAGGGACAGTACCCCTTAATTCTTATAAATGAGGCATAGGGGCTCTTAAGAGGTTCATTTATATACAACTGGGACTGGGCTGGGTGCTTGCCTGATTGTACTTCCTGGTCATGAGAGCTGTTTGCTATTGTGGGGGTTGGTATAGACTAATTTCTCTTTTCATTTGGCCAAAATCCTCTTTGTTCAAAGGGAGACATCCTCCCTTGCTTTACTGTTCTCCTTACTGGCTGTGGATGGGAGGGCAAAATTGACCTTCAGAGTTTAATTGTGAAAAGCATCTTAGGTAGGAAGATTAAAATAAAATAACCCTAGGTTTATTGCTGAGAGAAGCTGTTCACATTTTCTTTGCATTCTCATACTGTGATCTGTATTTGTGTGGCATCTGAAATCAGGAGTCAAATTGCAGATAAAGAAGTCTGGCTTGGAAGTCTGACTGTCTCTAGTTTTGTAGTATCTCTGAACTGGTAGTGTCTTAAATTATAGTTAGACCTTTTGGATCTGATTATTTTGTAAAGCTAGGGAGATTTTAGGAGCTCTGGTAGCATAGTGGCTAAAGCACTTGACTGCTAACCAGAAGGCTGACGGTTCAAACCCATCAGCCACTCCTCGGAAGGAAGGTTGGGCAATCCTACTTCCGTAGTGATACTGCCTCGGAAACCCAAGGAGGGGTCGCTATGAGTCGGGGCTGACTCGACGGCACATAACAACAACAACAGGGAGACTTTACTGTCTAGTAGTAATAGTTAACATTTTTTGGGTGCCTGCTTGGTGACAGATACTGCTGTGTTCTTTATATAGATTATCTCATTTAATTCTCACAAACCCAAGAAGTGAGTACTAAAATTTTTACAAATTATGAAACTGGTGTTCATTAAGGTTTAGTAATTTGTCCAAGGTCATACAGCTAGTAAGTAGTAAAGCTGGGAGTCTAACCTGGAGCTCACTGCATTGTGCCGACCTTACTACACAATACAAAGAATATTTTATGTGTCTAGAAAGCATCTTGTAAATGAAGTGATTATAGACCCTTTAGTAGCAGCTGGTGGGGAAACAGACCTCAGGCACCAGATAACTTCCCATTCCTTTTACTTATCTGATTTTTGTGAGCCATCTTATTAGTATGTAATGGATTGAACAGGAAATGCTGTTCTTTCCCAGAACAGCAGAGAGGAGGTCACTCGTTTCCTCATGGATTCAAATACAGAATGGAAAAATGAACTGTGGCCTATCATTGAGTGGGAGGATATAGTTGAGTGCACAGAGGCAGAAGCCAGCGTGAGAGTGAGCAAGCCAGCCAGCCAGCTTGCGGGTGTGTGTGTGGGGGGTTGGCTGCACATAAAACTGGATGGGAGTGGAGGGATTGGATGAGATTTGCTTTCTAGGACTTCTGAAACGAACTACTGAATGTCCTCTTTGCTCTGTGATGCAAGCTCTGGAAGGACCCTAATATAGAGATGAAGGAGCCAACTCCCTGAGCTCTCTAATTTCAGAAAGATCATGCATTTTATGATATTTATGAGATTACTTACAGCTGAGGAGTGGCCCTAAATAAACTATGGGAAATCCTGGAGGACCCTAAGATCTTTTCTGTATAGAGACCTGGGTTCTTCATTGATGTGAAGCAAGCTTATGTCAGCTCCTTTTTTAAAGTAAAGTAAGAAATCTTATGTGGGAGATAAGTCATTCCTAAAAACTTTTTTTCCCATAAAGCAACAAAATACAAACTACTTTTTTTTTAATGAGGTTATTTAAAATATCACCTGTTGTTGTTGTTATGTGCCGTCGAGTCGGCCCCGACTCATAGCAACCCCTCCTTGGGTTTCCGAGGCAGTATCACTACGGAAGTAGATTGCCCCATCTTCCTTCCGAGGAGTGGCTGGTGGGTTTGAACCGCCAGCCTTCTGGTTAGCAGCCAAGTGCCTTAGGCACTATGCTACCAGAGCTCCTAAAATATCACCTAGGTGGGCTTATTGCCTCATTTTAGGAAATTGACAAACTTTTCTATATGAATTATTCTGCCCCCCTTTTCTACACTTAATGAGCAACTACTGCACTTTACAGACATAGGTATCTTCTTTGTAGTGCTGTTTTCTCCATGAGACTTTACTTTTAAACCACAAAACAAAAACATTAGGAAGGTTGGGCAATCTATTTCCATAGTGATACCGCCTCAAAAACCCCAGTTGGGAAGTGTTTGCCTTTTAGCTTGTTTGTGCAGTAGAGAAGAGGGCAGGTGCCAGAAGTGTTTGTGCCACCTCCTATCCTCAAGGATAAAAGCTAGGGATAAGGATTTTAGTGCTTACCTAGTTGCCAGACAGAAACATTTATAATTCCACATGGAAGTGTTGCTGCCAGGATTAGGTCTTTCCCTGGACTTGGCTTATCAGTTGCTTTGTACCATGGCTCTACTGACTATGAGTTGGGTTCAACTCAACAGCAGTGTGTTTGTTTTTTTTTTATGGTAAGCATGACAGAATATTATTTTTGGGGACACTCTCATTTAATGCTTTTCTACATGACATTTTTGTGAGCTGTGTTCTTGGAGAGCATGTTATTTTCCATGAGTAAGAAATAGAAGTGTTGCTGAATGATTTGGGTTTTGCCTTTTTGGTCACTTTTTCTGAAATGTATTCTTTTCACCTCCCTTTACTAATGTAATTGTATTCTCTTCTCCAGATGTCTAGGACTATGGATTAGCTGTTTAGCTTGAGATCTGTAATAACAAAACAAAACATGGTGTATATCAGATACACTTTTTGCCAAGACCCTCATTTCCATGGCTTCCAGTCAAAAAGATGTTTTGAGAATCTTCTGTGGCCTCTGAGAGTGGGACTCTGGCCTTACTTTGAGGAAAAAATTGAAAGGATGGAGAATGTTAAATGTTACAGTAGAGTGCTAATATCTGACATAGAGGGGTTACCTGGGCTAGGACACAAGGGTATGAGGGAGAAAGGGGAGGCTTACACAGGGGGAGGACTCCTCCATACTTGTATATGGTTTTTACAACTAACTTTTTTTTTGCTCTACATGGGCCAGGCTGGCTTTAAAAGACATTTCTATAGGACCGTAGCTTAGTTAGGGCTATATTTAATCCTCTTTTCTCATCACCCTCCCATCCATACTTAGGTAGAGAAGGGTAAGTAGATGGAGGAATGTGGGGGCATTCCCTTTAGAAGATTCCAAATGAGATGACCTTGTTTAACTGCCAGTATTTTTTTTTCCTCCTTCTCTCTCTCCCCTCCTACAGAAATGGAGGCAAATGACCATTTTAACTTTACTGGCCTTCCCCCTGCACCTGCTGCCTCAGGACTGAAACCCTCTCCTTCAGGGGAGGGCCTCTACACTAACGGGTCTCCCATGAACTTCCCCCAGCAAGGGAAAAGTGAGTGTGAGGGCCATGGCCTGGGGAGGGAATGGGTATTACTCCTGTGGAGCTGGTTGATGGGAGGAGATTTGGCTTCCCGTGCACTAGCTACCCCACAACAACTTTTTTCCTGCCAGGAGGGCAGGGAGGAAATGAATCCGTAGAACTTTAGCTGCTGGAAAGATATCAGGCTTCTAAGAACAAATTCTAGGGGTTTATGGAAGCAACACTATTAATCTTGACTTAAGGTTTAGAGGTTAGAAAAACATACTAGATTTTTCATCTTAGCTTGCTTTTCCATCAGCCCTGTTCCTGGCTACTGCCAGAGAGTAGTGATATGGATACTGCTGATGATAACCAGGTTAGACCCATGAAAGAGAGAGACATAAAAGGCCAGCCCTTCAAGAAGCTGTTTTTAGAGATTGGAGAAGTCTCAGTGGGCAAGGAGTGGGGGTAGGGGGGTTGGTTTGATGACAGTTGGGAAGTGTTTGCCTTTTAGCATGTTTGTGCAGTAGAAAAGAGGGCAGATGCTAGAAGTGTTTGTGCCACCTCCTATCCTCGAGGATAAAAGCTAGGCATAAAGGTTTTAGTGCTTACCTAGTTCCCAGAGAGAAACATTTATAATTTCACATGGAAGTGTTGCTGCCAGGATTAGGTCTTTCCCTGGACTTGGCTTATCAGTTGCTCTGTACCATGGCTCTACCAAGCACCTCTTTAATCTTGCCTGGTTTTCAGGCACCTCATGCTTGGAAGCAGAGAGAAGCCCACATGTGTCCTTCCTTCCTTACAGCAGAAAAATACTGTCACAGGCTTATACTTACCACTTCCCCCTCCTGTCCTCTACAAAGGAGTTACAGAGAGATAGAAGCTCTTTTATTTCACTTGAGTTTTTTTTCCTCAGTTTCCTCAGTATCCTGGTTCCTTTCATTTGATTGTCCTCCAACCCAGAGGTGCCATTGGTGTTGAGAGCTAAAGTCTGCAGCACTGGTCATGCAAAGACACTTTCCCCTTGTCTGCCCCCCAGCAAATTACCCTCCAGTGCCTATGGGGAGGGGCCGAGCCCAGCTTCCTGAGCTGGGATCTTGTCGCTGTGGTGACTGCAAATTCTATTCTTAGCCCAGCACTAAGTGCTGGATCTGCATGTGCCAGTGAGGTGGAGGCTGTCCCTTCTGGTGCCACTGTGGGGCCAACCAGGCAGTAGGGAAAAGGAGGGCCTAGAGAATTCAGTCATGCCCCCCACCTACCCAAGGGAAGAATTTCCTTAAGGAATAAGGGTGGGGAAGAATGTAAGCACTGTAGGGAGTCTGCAAACAGCTGTTTTTTGTTTCTTTCCTTTTTTTTTTTTAAATCTCTGAGCATATTTTGCTGGTGGCTCCCATGGTAGGGCCAAGGTAGTGAGTGCCCAGCCCCCTACTCTGTACCCTCAGCAGCAGTTGCTAAGCTTACATCCAGGAGCATTTTGGGTTTGGTGTTCCCTGGAGACTGAAAAGCCAAATATAGCGGATGGGGAATCCTCCTCCACTTCACCTTCCCTTTCTCTAGTCAGTGCTGTTACTTTGGGGTTCTTTTGGTAGAGTTACTTGCAGACTTATCTGTAACTGACTCTTTTCTCTCCTGCCAGGTTTGAATGGGGATGTGAATGTTAATGGCTTATCTACTGTATCTCACACTACTACTTCAGGGATTTTGAACTCTGCTCCCCACTCCTCCAGCACCTCACACCTCCATCACCCCAACGTGGCCTACGACTGTCTCTGGAACTATTCACAGTACCCATCTGCCAATCCGGGCAGCAACCTCAAGGACCCACCCCTCCTGTCCCAATTCTCTGGGGGACAGTACCCACTCAACGGCATCCTTGGAGGCAGCCGGCAAACTTCATCCCCAAGTCACAACACTAACCTTCGGGCTGGGAGCCAAGAGTTTTGGGCCAACGGTACCCAGAGTCCCATGGGGCTTAACTTTGACTCACAGGAACTGTATGATTCCTTTCCTGATCAGAATTTTGAAGTGATGCCCAATGGACCCCCTAGTTTTTTCACCTCCCCACAGTCTTCTCCTATGTTGGGATCCAGCATCCAGACTTTTGCACCCTCCCAGGAAGTAGGCAGTGGTATCCATCCTAATGAGACAGGAGAAAAGGAGCTGACTTCAGTGGTGGCAGAGAATGGCACTGGCTTGGTAGGCAGCCTGGAGCTGGAAGAAGAGCAATCAGGTATAACTGTAGGTTTGTGAGCTGGGTGGGGAAAGGGAAAATGGGGCTGTGGGGGGCAGTGGCTTTTTGAGGTGAGGAAAACTTGTCTTTCCAGCTCTCTGCAGTGGAGGCTGATTTGCATGTTGGTGATTAGCAGAGCCAAGTGGCTGGTGTTTTTGTGGCAGCAGCACCAGCTCGCGAGTGGGAGTGCAAATTATTTCAAGCTCATGCAGAGCTGCTGGCCTGGAGAGGGCAGGTGGGCGAGCCCAAAACAGCCCCAACAGACACCCTGCATCAAGAAGGGCTTCTTCCAAAATATAGGTGGGGGTTGGGGCACTAGCAGTGGGCACTGAGATAGTTTGAAGTGATTATGGTAGGGTCAGACTGGCTACTAACCTAGCCTTCATAATGATTGGCATATGAAGGAGGGAAGGAAGCAGGCAGAGCACACCATTGCTTGTCTACTCAGAGTTTCTTTTTTTGTTGTTGTTAGCATTGGTACATGTGACAATTCCTCTCATCTTTTCCCTCTAAATATATAAAAGCACAGTTTGCAGTTGATTCCAAGTACAAGGGTGACCACCCTATAAAATCACAATGTTTTCTCTACCATCTATTCCCACTGGATGGGGAAGTGATATGAGAACATGATGGGGCTCTTAGACCCCACTCTTCTTTCCCCTCTCTTTGCCTGCTGTAGGATTTTACCAGTACATCTCTGCTCACTTAGAGTATCTTGGTATGATCAGTACCCAGCATAGAACTGGCACCCTGTCAGTAATAAATGTTGAATGAATGAATATCCCTCTAGGAAAGACTGACTACTTGCTATAGCTAAATCATTCAGTTGAAGGCACAGATTTTGACTTTTGCCCTTTTCTGGGATTTCCCAGAACTGAAGATGTGTGGCTATAATGGCTCCATCCCCTCTGTGGAATCATTGCACCAAGAGGTCTCAGTCCTGGTCCCTGACCCTTCAGTGAGCTGCTTGGATGTTCCTTCACACCTTCCTGATCAACTGGAAGATACTCCAATCCTCAGTGAAGATTCTCTGGAGCCCTTCAACTCTCTGACATCAGGTGGGCTTAGAGGCTTGATTCCTCCACCTTATCCATGTAGAGGGTAGCCAGCTGTCTACTACTTCGAAGAGATAGCAAACCAGGGAAAGTACTAGGAAATCTGAGGCATTGGGGCCTCCAGATACTCCTGTGGCAGATCCCAGTTACATGCCTCTGGCGTGCCTGGACCAACTGCACTCTGAGCTGATTTGGTTCCTTTCCCAGGTTCTCTCCCAATGTTCCTTTTGGCCATGAACCCTAAGGCTGTAATAGTTCACTGGATAGGAACTTATTACCACATAGCTGGGCTTTTTAGCTTCTCACTAGCAAGGAAAAAAAAAAAAAAATTGCAATGAACAGTTACCTTTTACCCCACTGAAGTATAAGAAAGTCTGTTTTATGATACGTATCATGAGTTCATATAGAGCCAGTGCCTTTCCCTTCATTTCTACCTCAAGCTTTAATGATATCTATAGTCTGCTAGCTTTACTGTTTCAGGGAAAGGGTTGTAAATTTTCTCTAATTTAATACTAGAAAGAACCTTCATACTATGGGAATTAGAATTAGGTATTTTCAGACTAATATTCCTTAAAGAAATCTTGCTTTCTGATTTTTCCTTAATATCTGTCTTTCTGTTGTTTTTTTTTTCTTTCCACCATGTACAGAGCCAGTGAGTGGAGGACTATATGGCATAGATGACACAGAGCTGATGGGTGGAGAGGACAAACTGCCTCTGGGAGACAGCCCTGTGATCTCTGCCCTTGATTGCCCTTCACTCAATAACACCACTGCCTTCAGTCTCCTGGCAGATGATAGTCAAACTTCAGCCTCTATCTTTGCCAGCCCGACTTCTCCACCTGTCTTAGGGGAGTCTGTCCTGCAAGGTAAGTGAGGAGACATAGGACAAAGAAAGTAACACTTGACCTAGGAAAAGGTGAGATGATAGGGTCAATAGTTAGGGCCTCAAGGGTGGGAAATCTGTAAGAGCACCTTGCTGGGAGCTGAGGGGCAATATGAGGTAGTGTGTGGTGTGACTAGAAAAGGCAGTCTATACAGGCAGTCAGTCCCTGGGGCATGAATGTGATCTGTTCCTGGGTTTTTAGGAATTTGTAGATAAGTCAGAACATGTCCATATAGTTTTTATTTAGCCTTATTTTAGTGCAAGAACAGGCTGAAAACCTTTTCAATTATTTAAAAGCTGTATGTGCAGCAAGTGAAGGTGATTTTGATGAAGAATGTGTTACGGATGGGGGTTGGCTAGATTATCTCAAAGTGAGGGCCAATTTAAATAACATTAAATGGCAAGTAGTCATTGTCCTTAAGTAAGATGTTCACATTCATAACCTGGGGACTGCCTGTACTCTGACATCTGCTCTGTGCCCAGAAGAGCTTGTAAGATTCAAGAGTTTGCAGGAAAAAGGAAGCTAGAGGCCTTACTTTAAAAAAAAAAAATCACTGCCGTCAGACTCATAGCAACCCCTCCTTGGGTTTCCGAGGTGGTATCACTACAGAAGAAGTAGAGGCCTTACTGGTATCAGGTAAAAGACATTTCTTCACACAGTGACAGCAGCTGCAGCTTTACCCTTTTACCTTCATGAGTCTTTAGGAAAGCAGAAGTTACTTTTTTTTTTCCAACCCTAGAGAAAAGCTCTTAAAGTAACCCTGTTTACCTTAGTCCATGTGTGACTGAGTACAGCCTCTTGTTTTGAGTGACATCATTTTTCCTTCATCCATCCTGTCCTTTTGGGTTCCAGATAACAGTTTTGATCTGAATAATGGTAGTGATACAGAACAGGAAGAAATGGAGACTCAGGCTTCTGACTTCTCACCACCCTTGACCCAGCCAGCCCCTGACCAGCCATCCACTATTCACCTACATCCAGCAACTTCACCAGCAGTATCACCAACAGAGTCCCCAGAAATCTCCCCGGCAGTTTCTCCAGCAGCTTCCCCGGAAATCTCTCCAGAAGTCTCCCCAGCAGCCACCACAGAAACCTCCCCAGTCATCTCCCCAGCAGCCTTCCCGACAGTCTCTCCAACTTCCTCAGCAGCCCTGCCAGCAGTCTTCTCAGAAGTCTCCCTGACAGCCTCCCCATTGACCTCCCCAAGAGTTGCCTCTGCAGTTTCCCCAGCAGCTGCCTTCCCAACAGCCTCCCCAACAAATAAGGATGTCAGCAGCTTCCCTGAAACCACTACTGACCTGGAAAATATCACTGGAGAAGGAATCACTGCTGGTAGTGGTGAGTGAACAGATTTTGTTCTACTTCTGACTGATTCCAGGAAGAATCTCAGTGCCATGTACCATTTAGCCCTTCCCCATTGGCCTGTTGTTTTTGTGTTTTGCTTGAACTTTTAACTTGGGTTTGCTTTGTCTTCCTCTCAAGGTGATGTCCTGAGGAGACGTATTGCTACCCCAGAAGAAGTTCGTCTTCCCCTCCAGCATGGGTAAATGCTCTAGTTTGCTACATGCGTTGACCTTGACAAGTTTAATGCATGACTCTGGGAAGAAAGGTGCTCCTCTTTTTGTCCAAAGTGGGAGAAAGAGTAAGCTAGATAAGAGTGGATAAAAAGACAGTTTTCTGTAATGGTATTTCTTGGTATGAGATTTTAAGGTCTTTCATCTTCCTTTCTCAGGATCTGGCTCCCCTCATCCTTTCTTTCTTCAACTTGTATTTAGTCAGTTTTGCTCAAGGGGCTCTTTCCAAACCCAGCTGGTGACCCTCAAACCAAGATGTCTAAATTAGGTGGCTTGTCCTATTTGTATGAAGAGGGGATACTACCAGTGAATGAGGAGTGGCATAGTAACTAATGAACTTTTTTTTTTTTTTTTTTTTAATGATATGTTCTTTGGAGGGGTAAGGGAAGGAACAGTACATGACCAGATTAAGCAAGACAGCTGACACCAAGGGCCTTGTAGGACTAACTGCCTTCCTAAATCTTTACTACCCCTACCCCTCTAGGCAACTTTGGTCACCTGGTCTGAGTACTGCTTACAGTTTTGAGGGAAAGATAAAGCTTGGTCTTAGAATAATCTATTGCTCAGAACAGAGTTCCTAACTAAACCCTGGCCTACTGAAACATTTCAAGGAATCAGCAGCAAGATTACTCTTCTGCTTGCCTCCCTACCCGCTGTGGGTTTTGCCTTTATTTCCCTTAAGTCTTGCTTCTTCTGGTGATTTCTCTGAATGGCATCAGAGAGATTTCTGGGCTTGTGTGTTTCAGTGTATTGCTTTGCTCCTGAGGGCTTGAAGGATTTGCTGGCGCTTGAGCCTCCCTTGTAGTTAAGCTTGTGTTTCATGCTGCTTTTGCACCACATACAGTTCTAGTGAGACAACTATGGGGAGGGTCATCTGCTTAGTGGGCTTGGCTCCTGGGTGGCATGGGAGTGGGTAGGGGTGTGACCTGGCGGCAGGGCCCATGTGCTTCTCTGGCAGGTGGCGGAGAGAGGTACGCATCAAGAAGGGCAGCCACCGATGGCAGGGGGAGACTTGGTATTATGGCCCCTGTGGGAAGAGGATGAAACAGTTTCCGGAAGTGATCAAGGTAATGTAGCTTTCATGGGCTTCCTTAGGGGGAAGCACAGACTGCTTTCATAGGCCCAATAGCAACAGACTGGCATTGTTCACTCTAGGGCCTGTTTTGCTTGTGAAGTTGTTAAAGGCATGGTAGGACTACATCTTCATTAATACCACTTTACCTCCTCTTCTTAGTATCTGAGCCGCAACGTAGTACACACCGTCCGCCGTGAACACTTCAGCTTCAGTCCCCGCATGCCTGTTGGAGATTTCTTTGAAGAGAGAGAGACACCAGAGGTGCAGACCCAAGGGTTAATTATGCATTTATCCCAGAGAAAGGGTTGGTGGACAAACTGTAACTTCTTGTGGGGTTTGGAGGTTTAGGGCTTTGAATGGTTACTAGGGCCTGGTAGCCTGCAGTGACTCCCTCCCATTTTAACACAGTCTTCCTCATTACCTTAGGGCATGCAATGGGTACAGCTCTCAGCAGAGGAAATCCCATCCAGGATTCAGGCAATTACTGGCAAACGGGGCCGGCCTCGTAACACTGAGAAAGCCAAGACCAAGGAGGTCCCCAAAGTGAAACGGGGCCGAGGTCGGCCACCCAAGGTCAAAATCACTGAGCTATTGAGTAAGACAGACAACCGCCTCCTAAAGAAACTAGAGGCCCAAGGTACAGTGGCGTTTCTTGGCGTTCTGCTTCCTTAGTGAGGTAGCTGAGATGAAATGCTAATACCTCGGTTTCTCAAGAGTGTGATTGACATTATGTAGACAGAATGAGTCTGAATCAACTTCTCTCTGGAATGCTGCACTGGGCTCCCAGCCCTTTGGAGTTCTTTATTGGGGAGGCGGGCAATTTCTTCCTTGGATTGCTCTTACCATAGGAACCTTAGACTGTCCCTAGATTTGGTTGTATATCCTGGAGGAGGAGGAGGCTTTCATGCCCTTTCTTTGTCTTTCAGGAGCTTACTAAGCACACTGGATTCTGTTGTACAGTTCTTATTTTACGTACTATCACTATAATGGAGATTCAGAATTCACATCTACATTCAAAAGATTTAGCACTGTTTTTATGAGATAGACTGTAGGCAGTGTCTAATTTTTCAGTAAATATTACAGTAACCCCCATGTAGGGGAGCTCTGGCATAGCACCTGAGGCATTTGACTGCTAACTAGAAGGCTGGTGGTTCATACCCACTAGTCACTCCTCAGAAGGAAAACTGGGCAAGATAACGCCTCAGAAGCCCAGGGAGGGGTCGCTATGAGTCAAAACCGAGTCAACAGCAGTGAGTTAGTTTTGAGATGTAGTGTGAAAAATGTGGGAAAATTTGGAGTCTTCTGACTCCATTTCAGTGACATCACTATGGGTGTTGTCACCCGTTGCAGTAACTCATGGTGTCATGTGGACCCTCTGTACCAGACCATACAGAGTCCTTAGTAATGTCTGTGTCAATTTTAATCATAAAATAATATGTGATAAATACGGTTGTAAATTGCTTCAATGTAATATTTCTCAGATTATATGAATACTAACAACAAAATTGTGTTATAGCATTTTTCTACACTGAATTACAACCTTATTAGTTACAACATTATTAGTAACTGAGCAGAAGCTTTTTTTCTTTTTTTAATTTTTCTCCTTTTCCTTTAATTACTACTTCATTCTCAAAAAAAGTTATTGATACAGGTTCATAGATACTAATTACCACAATATTATAGCTAAAACACCAGAAAATTGGATAAAATCAGCTGCTGTCAAAGTGCCGGCAATAATAAAAACAACAGTATGTGTTTGTATAGTGCATGCAAACAAAACCATGTGATTCTAAGCATCATTGTAATAGGATAATAATGATAGCTCTGACCAGAGTATATTAAAAGGTCCAAAAAGTAAATTAGCGTAGGCTTTTAGCCTTGTGGGTAATATTATATGTGTAATATGGGGTTATGAAAAATGTTTTTTGTTGTTATAACTAACTACAGAAATATTTTTATTAAAAAAATAACATTTCTGCTGAAACACTGTGCAAAAATTTTATAGACATTCATTTTTATGTCACCCCCTCTGACAGTGTCGCCCAGTGCAGTCCACAGCCCCTCTATCCCCCTAATGATGCCATTGCTTCATTTCATAATCACGGTTCTGCCACATACTGACTGTATGGCCTGGAACAAGTCACTTAGGTTTTAATAGAAGCCTTAAGCAGTTCATTTTCAGAAAATGTGTCACTCAGAGTTGCCTTACAGATGGGGTATGGTAGTGTTACACCAGAGACAAACGAAGAGGTACTGTTATATGAAAAATATCAATTCTAAAATACTCTATTGTTTACTGAATTATACTTCAATATTCTCTTACAGAAAGAAACTCAGATCTTTTAGTGGGGCGAGACACGGGAACTGAGCATAAGCAAAGTTGTGATGAAGTATCCATTATCCTTTCTTTCTGGCATACGTTTTTTCTTGTAAAAATATAATACAGCATTTGTCCATTCAGCAGCTTTTTCACATGTACAATTAAGTGACACCAATTATATCACCATGTTGTCTGGTGTACTCTTGCTTAATCAGTGCTTCCAACTCTGGAGACCATTCTCTTTCCCTGACAGTTTGGCTTTCTGTTTCTCTGCTCTTAAAATCAGTTTGTGGGTTGCTGCCCTTGTCAGGTAGCCTGAGAGAGAGAGAGAGGCTACAAGACTACCATTATGGCCTCTTTTCCATCAGTAGGATTCCTAGAGCCCTCTGATCAGTTTCAGGGGCTGGCTGGTGCTTCTCGGCAGAAAAAACCATTTGAGTGCTTTGTGCTTCCCCCACAGCGAGTGCCTCCCCTACTTTTTCCCCATACATTTTATTATGTGTGCTTTAAAGAAACACAAAACTAGATTCTTCAGGTAGTTGTTTAAGGGGCCAGCTTTATGACATCCACATGCCACCTTGAATGCCAGGGATTGCACTTCTGTAGCATTCTTCATTTTTTTTTTTTTCCCCCTGGCCTCACAGAAACACTGAATGAGGAGGATAAAGGAAAGATGAGTAAAATTAAGAAGATGAAGCGGAAGGTACAACGGGGAGAAAGTCAGACTACTATCCAAGGGCAGGTGAGTGGAATGAAAGAGATTACACAGTAGCTAACTTTCCCTATTACCGGCTTCATCTTCTCTTCCATTTCTCACATCTGCCATTCTCTATAGCAGATCTTCAATACCTTGAAACCTCTTGATTTAGAGAATTAGGTGTATTCGAGAATAATGTGGGCATGTCCAGGGTGAGAGAATTGAGCCATTGCCAATCCCTCATTCCTCATACCATCTCTCACCTCTCCTCCGCAGCACCTTTGTCTGTTTCAGAATACCTAGCCCAAGCAGAGATACATTAAAAGTCTGAGGAGAAATGACTTCCTTTATGATTTTCAGGCTAGAAAGAAGCGGAAACAAGAGACCAAAAATGTAAAGCAGAAGGAAGCTAAGAAGAAATCTAAGGTAGATGCATGTACACACTCACCCAAGTATAACCTTGAAGCCACAAAATTGCTTTTACAAGATACTTATGCATTGACCATCATCTTCTTTTTTTCTTTTTTAATAATTTGTTTTATTTTTGTTGTTGAAAATACGTACAACAAAATGTACACCAGTTTTTACATGTACAATTCAGTGGTGTTGATTAAATTCTTCAAGTTGCATAGCCATTCTCACTCACCTTTTCCAAATTATTCCTGTCATTAATATAAACTTCCTAGCTAACCTTTCCAAATTGCTATTGTCAATTTGATCTCATACAGATAGTTCTTTAAAAGAACACAGTGCTCAAGGCAAACTTTTTTTCTTTTTCAATTTTATTGTGATTTCAGTGAAAGTTTATAGAGCAAATTCATTTTCCATATAGCAGTTCATACACACTTTTTTTCATGGCATTGATTGTAATTAACCACAATGTAACGGCCCTCTTCCTGTTTCCTCCCTGTGGTTACCTTTCCCTGTGTCCTTCTTTCCTATGCATTCCTGCCCCCTGAGCTATCTCCCTTTGCAAACCAGGGGCCATAGTCTTGGGTCTCACTAGGTTCTATCAGACCAGTAAGCCTCGCCTTTTTTTTTTTTTTTTTATGATTTTGAGTTTTGTTCCAAATTTTTCTCCCACTCTATCCAGGATCTCTTGCACTGATCCCTTTCTGAGTGGTTGATGTTGGTAACCAGGCACCATCTAGTTCTGGTCTCATGGTCATATAGGCTGAGGTTCACATGGTCTACTGCTAGTTCCTTGGACTAATTGTTTCCATGAGTTTTTCATTTTCTTCATTCTTCTTTGCTCTGGATGAGGAGAGACCCATTGTTGCATCTACATGGCCGCTTGCAAGCTTTTAAGACCCCAGTTGCTACTTACCAAAGTAGGGTGTAGAACAGTGTTTTTATATAGTACATTATGCCAGTTGAGGTTGATGTCCCTTGGGACCATGGTCCAGCAACTCATTCCGTCAAGGTGGTTGACTGTGCCTAAGAAGTTATCGTAACTTTGCCCCCTGTTAGTTCTAGTTACATGCACATTCTTACAGCACATACAAATAACATTTGTAGAAACAGCATCTGCTAGCCTTATATGATTGTGGGAATATTCCTTTTTGCCTAGACATACCTGATCATTCAGCCTGTCTCCCCATCTATTTACCTGTAGATTAATGTTTGCTATCACTGATAACATAGTATTGTATATGTAAAAGGGTTAATAATCTTTGTTGTCTCTATTTCTTGTGCACCTCTCTCTCTGTGTCTCCCTTTACCTTAACGTTATTATGTTGGTTACTGGCTTTCAAGGCAAACTTCCCTTATTAATTAAGCTAAAGTGTTGTTTGGTTTAAAGTAGATTTCAGGGGATATTTTTGGTTTAAGGTTTAAAGATAGTTAAATTTCTGGGCTCTGTATTTGGAAGGGCCTGGGACCAGGGAAAGGCAATGACTGGTATCTGTGTGAGACTATTAGTTCCTCTCTCCCTTGGGTGGGTAGGCTGAGAAGGAGAAGGTAAAAACAAAGCCGGAAAAACTGAAGGAAAAAGTCAAAAGAGAAAAGAAGGAGAAGGTCAAATTGAAGGAAAAGGAGGAGATAGCCAAAGCCAAGCCAGCTTGTAAAGCAGATAAGACCCTGGCCACACAGAGGCGCTTGGAGGAACGGCAGAGGCAGCAGATAATCTTGGAAGAAATGAAGAAGCCCACAGAGGATATGTGCTTAGCTGACCACCAGGTAGTGAGGGGAGAGTAACAGGTCCTGGGTCATGGGGGTGGGGGGCAGTTTTGAAGATATTTCCATTAAAGGAAAATCTCATTGCTATCCAAACTATTAATTTCAAGTATATTTGACAGGACCCACTTTTATCTCAACAGCCACTGCCTGACTTCTCACCCATCCCTGGTCTGATACTGCCCAGTGGGGCCTTCTCAGACTGCTTGACCATTGTGGAGTTCCTGCATAGTTTTGGCAAGGTGCTGGGCTTTGATCCTGCCAAAGATGTGCCTAGCCTGGGGGTCCTACAGGAAGGACTCCTGTGTCGAGGTGACAGCTTGGGTGAGGTGCAGGATCTGCTGGTGCGGCTCCTGAGGGCTGCACTCTGTGATCCTGGCTTGCCCTCCTACTGTCAGGTGAGTCCTTTTCCTGGCATCCAGTGCTTTGTCTCAGTTGTGTTTTCTCTTTAAAAGTGATTGAAAGTCCCTCCCTAAAGTGTTAGGGACAAGAGAAGGGAGATGCAGCTTCCTTCCGTTTCTGTTTTCCTTACATTATTCCTTCTGTTCCTCTTTCTTCCTGACCTCCCTCTGCTTATTTTGTTCATTTCTCTGTATTTTGTTCATTTACTTCTGCAGTTTTCTTTCCTCTTCTCTCATCTTGTCCTAGCAACTTTCATTCTTCTTGTCATACCTTAACTCTCTAGTTCTCTTCTTGCTGTATTTTCCCCTTCCAGGTTCATCTGACTTGAGTTGCTCCTCTTTCCCCCCTCATTCCCATTATGCTCTCCTTCAAACAGTCCCTAAAGATCTTGGGGGAGAAGGTATCCGAGATCCCACTGACGAGAGACAATGTGTCTGAGATCCTGCGTTGCTTCCTCATGGCATACGGAGTGGAGCCAGCCCTCTGTGATAGCCTGCGCACCCAGCCTTTTCAGGCCCAGCCACCCCAGCAGAAGGCTGCCGTCCTGGCCTTCCTTGTGCATGAACTCAACGGCTCTACCCTCATCATCAAGTGAGGGGCTTGGGGTGGGGATGCATGTCTGTCTTGTGTCATACGTGTTTCAAAGCCAGCCTGAATGGAATGGGGGAGGAATATAGCCATCCAGAAGTCCTGGGGTGATTGCGTTCAGTGTCATGCTCTGGAGATGCTGGGGTACCCTGGGTCTGAATCTTTGCCCTGCCTGGGAAAGATTCTCTGCTGTTTACTGAGTCTGGGCTCTAGGCTGGAACTCCCTATTCAGCTGTAGGCCTATTATCCCTCCTGAGCCTCCCTCCCCCTGCTTGTGTTGCTCCTTCTACTTCAAAATCTCATTCCACTTTCCTGTCCTACTGCAGTGAGATTGACAAGACCTTGGAGAATATGTCCAGCTACAGGAAAAATAAATGGATTGTTGAAGGCCGGCTCCGGAGGTAGGGATGAGACAGAGGGCAGAATTCAGAAAGAGGAGAGAAGGGGAGAAGGGGGAAACATAGCCAGGACTTTTGTTGGAACTTAATGCCCTGGTATTGGGACCTACCAGGGCTCAGGATGGTTTAGATTCCAGGGTATTCTTTTGTGGCAGTTTCAGGTTCCTCCCCATTTTCCCTTAATCTCTCCCTATCTGTTTCAAGACTGAAAACTGCTCTGGCCAAGCGAACTGGACGACCTGAAGTAGAGGTGCAAGGGTCAGAAGAAGGCCTGGGGCGGAGGCGCAGTTCTCGGATCATGGAAGAGACCAGTGGAATGGAGGAAGAGGAAGAGGAAGAGACTATAGCAGCTGGCCATGGCCGTAGGGGTCGAAGAGATGGAGAGGTACTGGCCTAGGACTGAGGAAAGTAGAAACTGGGAAATATTTCCCTTTCTGAATTCTAACTTCTTTTGTCTTGTCTACTTGTTTCTTCTCTAGATTGATGTCCCAGCATCCAGCATCTCAGACCTAGAGCACCAGATAGAAAAACTCAGCAAGGTAATGTGTTTTGTTACTTCCAGAAGCTAGGGATCGGGGCTGGGCATGAAATGATCACATTTTGAGGTGGGCCCAGGTGGCATCAATTTTATAGGAAAGCTGAGGCCCATTGCCTTTTCCCTCTATACTGGATAAATTCACCACTGTCACCCTGGAAATGTGTTTTTTATTTATCTTCCTTTTTCATTGCCCATCCAGCGTCAGCTTTTCTTTCGCAAAAAGCTGCTTCACTCATCCCAAATGCTTCGGGCTGTCTCCTTGGGTCAAGACCGCTATAGACGCCGCTACTGGGTGCTGCCATATTTGGCTGGTATCTTTGTGGAAGGAACAGAGGGGAGTTTAGGTAGGTGTATCTATGGGATCCTGAATTGTAAGGCCTAGTTAACAAACATTAACTCCTTTGCTTCTACTTGGGAGCTCTGGTGGTGTAGTGCCTAAGGCATTTGACTGCTAACCAGAAGACTGGCAGTTCAAACCAACCAGCCATTCCTTGGAAGGAAGATGGACAATCTGCTTCCATAGAGATACCGCCTTGGAAGCCCAAGGAGAGGTCGTTAAATTTACTCAGGATCAACTTGATGGCAATGACTAGCTGTCTTAGGTTTCTTTCATTTGATGAGATTCAGTACAGCATAATGGTGCCAGCTCTGGGGTAAAAGACTACCTACCTACCTGTTCTCCCATTTACCAGCTTTATGTCTGTTTCTTCACTTGTAAAATAGAGGTGATATTAGTATATATACTTCACAGGGTAACTGAGAGAATTAAAATGAGTTAATGCTTTTAGAATAGTGCTTAACATATAGTTACTTCTTCTTGGTAAATGTTAGCTTGTAATTATGATAACTACTTGGTGGAATAGTATTTTTTCCCCAGATACTGTGTTCATTGGCATGTAAGCTGTTCCTAGTAGAATCTCAAGATGGGACTAAGGGGGAAAGGAAAGAAAGTATATATACTATGTTTATACATACCCTTTCTTTCCCCTTATATATCAGTGTATATCTTAAGTTCTTTACTTCTCTTTACAGTTCCTAAGGATGTGATAAAGCAGGAAACTAACTCCTTGAAGGTGGCAGCCCATCCCGCACCTAACCCAGCCCTCTTTGTAAAGAAGGAGTTAGCTGACTCTAGTACCTCTGCTGGTTCTCCTGCCCGGGCTCGAGGCCGACCTCGAAAAATTAAGCCTGGGTCTGTGCGACCTAGGCACCTTAAGTCCCCTGTCATGAGTCAGGATTCAGAACAGCCTCAGGCTCAGGCTCAGGCTCAGGCCCAGGCCCAGCCTCAGCCCCAGGCCCAGGCTCAGCCCCAGGCCCAGGCTCAGCCCCAGACCCAGCCCCAGACTCAGACCCAGACCCAGCCTCAGCCTCAGCCTCAGCCTCAGCTTCAGCCCCAGCCCCAGACCCAGCCCCATAATGGGTTCCTAGATCCAGAAGGTTCCCCTTTGTCTCTGGGTCAGAGCCAGCATGACCTCAGCCAGTCAGCCTTCCTTTCTTGGCTGAGCCAGACTCAGAGCCATGGCTCTCTATTGAGCAGCTCAGTCCTCACACCTGATAGCAGCCCAGGAAAACTGGACCCAGCCCCATCACAGCCCCTGGAGGAGCTGGAGCCTGATGAATCAGAATCCAGCCCTGATCCTCAGGCTCCCTGGCTTAACTTCTCAGCCCAGATGCCCTGCAATGCTGCCCCTACTCCACCCCCTGCAGTTTCTGAGGACCAGTCTGCTACTCCCCCTCAGGTTCCTGCCTCCTTCAAGCCAGTAAGTAGCCAGAATTAGTTGTGTGCACTTGAGCTTTATCTTGCCACATACAACTCTCCCCGCCCCAGTTGCCTGGTTGAGACCTCTTACCTGAAGTTGGAGGAAAGGGTAGAGCCATTAGAATCCTGTAAACATGAAAACTCCCTCATCTTTTATCTCATCTCATTTACAGGTGATTAGACCCAGTGCTGCCAATTCCTGTTCTCCATTGCAACTCATTTCTACCCCTTTACCTGTGGTAACACCTAAGAGGCGAGCAGGGGATCCTGGAGAAACGCCACAGAGTCCCACCGGGCTGGGACAGCCAAAACGGAGAGGCAGACCACCGAGTAAGTTCTTCAGACAGATGGAGCAGCGTTACCTAACCCAGCTGACAGCCCAGCCTGTGCCCCCTGGTGAGTGATCTCAGGATGAGGTATAGGGAAAGAGTATAGGTAGGAGTGGCATAATATGTGGGCAGTGTGATTCATGGTTGGTTCTGGTCCCCCATCTAATACCCCCACACACATATACTCTGCTCACAGAGATGCAGTCTGGCTGGTGGTGGATCCGAGATCCTCAGACATTGGATGCCACACTCAAGGCCCTGCACCCCAGAGGCATCCGGGAGAAAGCACTTCACAAACACCTTAGCAAGCACAGGGACTTCTTGCAGGAAGTCTGTCTGCGGCCCCCAACTGGTAAGATACGTACCGTGACCCAGCCTGAGCTGAAAAGCCCAGGGTGAATGTTGAGGTGTTACTGTGGCCAGTGGCTTTATAAGCCTTTTCCTCTGCCTGCTATTTTCCCAGACCCCATCTTTGAGCCCAGACAGCTACCTGCCTTTCAAGAAGGGCTTATGAAATGGTCCCCCAAAGAGAAGACCTATGAGACAGACTTGGCTGTTCTTCAGTGGGTCGAGGAGCTGGAGCAGCGAGTTATCCTTTCTGATCTGCAGATTCGGGTATGCTGGAGAGGCCTGGGACTAGAGGGTTGTCTGTTGGAAGTATTATTAATTCCTATATGTGGCTAGGTAAAATTCTGGGTCCACACTTCACAAGTGATCTACCATGACCTTATATGGGTCACATTTCTTTCAGTTCCTCATTTTCCTCCTATACGATGAGGGACTTTTTTCTCCTCCTTCCCACATTTAGGGCTGGACATGTCCCAGTCCAGATTCTACCCGTGAAGACTTGGCCTACTGTGAGCATCTACCCAACTCCCAGGAGGATATCACCTGGCGAGGTCGGGGCAGGGAAGGATTGGCACCCCAGCGTAAAACTACCAACCCTCTGGACCTGGCTGTGATGCGGCTGGCTGCACTAGAGCAGAATGTAGAGCGACGGTACCTGCGGGAACCCCTCTGGCCAGCCCATGAAGTTGTGCTAGAGAAGGCCCTGCTCAGTACACCCAATGGTGCCCCCCAGTGCACCACTACAGAGATGTGAGTGATCCCCACACACATACTCTTATTCTTGGGAAGAAGGGATAATTTCTTTTTTTAACGGGGTCTGCTTTTCATGCAAAGATCACCATTTTTGCCCTCTAGATCATATGAGATCACCCCTCGCATTCGGGCCTGGCGCCAGACTCTTGAGCGATGCTGGAGTGCAGCCCAGGTGTGCTTGTGCCTGGATCAGCTGGAGAGGTCTATTGCCTGGGAGAAGTCTGTCAACAAAGTGGTAAGAGGCAGATAGAGCCTGGGAAGGCTGGGAAGTCAGCCAGCTGGGACGGGTGGAGTCACTGTCAGGCAGAGGCTTGAGGGCTCACCCTGCCTCCTCACATCCTTGGTCTAGACCTGTCTAGTCTGCCGGAAGGGTGACAACGATGAGTTTCTTCTGCTTTGTGATGGTTGTGACCGTGGCTGCCACATTTACTGCCATCGACCCAAGATGGAAGCTGTCCCAGAAGGAGACTGGTTCTGTGCTGTCTGTTTGGCACAGGTAAGGCATCTGTCCTCCCATACCGTCTCCCAAGCAGAAATCGGAGGTCCTTCTCTCTTCATGACCTCAGTCTCTCCTTGGAAAGATCTCCAGACTGTTAGGAGACCTGAGTTCTGGTCCTTTGAACAAGTCACTTAAATGCTATAGTCTTTTTTTTTTTTTTTTTCAATTGTGATTTGGATGAAGGTTTGCAGAGCAAATTCATCTTCCATATAGCAGTTCACATACACTTTGTCTCAGGACATTTACTATAATAATATCCCACAATGCAACAGCTCTCCTCCCACTTCTTCCCCATAGCCACCTCTTCCCTGTGTTCTTCCCTCTCATGCACTCCTGTCCCCCCAACCTGTGTTAATTGCTTCCTCAGAAAGTGGAAATAATTATACCTTCACTTTATATATATATTTTTTTAATATTGTGATTTGGGCGAGAATTTACAGAGCAAATTCATTTTCCAAACAGCAGTTCATACATGTTTTGTTTCATGACATTGACTGCAATTCACCATAGTCTAACAGCTCTCTTCCCACTTCCTCCCTGTAATTAACTTCTTCCGTCTGCCCTCCTTTCTTATGCATTCCTGCCCCCTGAGTTATTTCCCTGTGCAAACACTGCCCTTCTGTTCTCCCACAGTTGATTGGTCTAAGGAGTGTATCTACCTGCCTGTCTTGTTACTTGGCTGGAAGCCACAGGAATAAGTTCAGTTCCAGAACCGAAGGATAGCTAGGGGCCATAGTCTCTTGAGGTCTTACCAGGCTCTGTCAAACCAGTAAACCTGGTCTTTTTTTTTTTAAATGATTTTGAGTTTTGTTCCACATTGTTCTCCCACTCTATCCAGAATCTCTTGCACTGATCCCTTTCTGAGTGGTCAACAGTGGTAGCCAGTCACCATCTAGTTCTTCTGGTCTCATAGTCATATAGGCTGAGGTTTGCATGGTCTACTACTAGTTCCTTGGACTAATTGTTTCCATGAGTCTTTCGTTTTCTTCATTCTTCTTTTCTGTGGACAAGGAGAGACCCATTGTTGCATCTGTATGGCCACTTGCAAGCTTTTAAGACCCCTGTTGCTACTTAACCAAAGCAGGATATAGAACAGTATTTTTGTGTAGTATGTTATGCCAGTTGACGTTGATGTCCCCTGCGACCACGGACCATGGTCCCAAGCCTACAGGTCCAGTTATTTGGTCAATCACGGTGGATGGTTGGCTGTGGCCAAGAAGTTATCATAACTTTTCCCCTTGTTAGCTCTATTATACATTTAGACATTATTATAGCACATACAAATACATATGTAGAAGTACCGTCTGCCAACCTTATATATGATCAAGGGTATATTCCCTTTTGTCTAGACATACCTGATCACTCAGCCTGTCCACCTATCTGTTTACCCATAGATTAATGTTTGTTATCACTGGTAATGCAGTATTGTATATGCAAAAGGGTCTATTTTTGTTGTTTGTACCTCTCTGTTTTCATTTTCCTTAGTATTACTATGTTGGTCACTCACTCTTGGTATATTGCCTTTCCCTTCACCCACATCAGTACGAGCCACTATCCAGTAGTGTTCCTTCCCCTCCCATCCCTGATAACAACAAGAAATGTTTCCTTCCATATATAAACCTTTCCCTGACTTTTTACAATAGTGAACTAATACAGTATTTGTCCTGTGATTGACTTATTTCACTCAGCATAATGTCCTCCAAGTTCATCCATGTTATGTGGTGGTTCACAGAGTCTACATTATTCTCTAATGTTGCATAGTATTCCATTGTGTGTATGTGCCATAGTCCAATCTTCTGTTGATGGGCACTTACGTTGTTTCTGTCTCTTTGCTGTGGTGAATAGTGCTGCGATGAACATGGGTATTCATATATCTATTCTTGTCCTGGCTCTTACTTCTTTAGGATGTATACCTAGTAATGGTATCAAATGTATTTCTATTTCCAACTTTTTGAAGAATCTCTGTGCTGATTTCCACAGTGGTATTATCTTACAGTCCCAACACCAGTATATGAGAGTCCCAGTTGTCCATGTCTTTGTCGGCATTTGTTACTTTCTTGTTGTTAAGTTTAGTGCTAGGGTGAGATGGCATCTCTTTGGTGTTTTGATTTTCATTTCTCTAATGGCTGATGATCATGAATATTTCTTCATGTGTTTGTTGGCCACCTCAGTATCTTCTTTGGTGAAATGTCTGTTCACGTGTTCTGCCCATTTTTTAATTAGATTGTTTGTCTATTGGATGTTGAGGTGTGGAGTTGCCTGTGAATTTTAAAGATTAGGTCCCTTGTCAGATACATCATCACCAAATATTTTTTCCCAGTCTGTAGGTTCTCTTCATACTTGTTTGGAGAAGTCTTTTGAAGCACATAAAAATTTAATTTTTAGGAGGTCTCAGTCATCAAGTGTATCTTCTGCTGTTGGTGAATTTTGGGTTATGCTTGATAGTCTATGCCATAAGTTAGGGCCCCTAAGTTTGCCCCTATTTTTTCCTTGATGAACTTTATAGTCTTTGGTTTCACATTTAAGTCTTTGATCCATATGGAGTTAGTATTTGTGTTTGATGTGAGGTATGGATCTTGTTTCATTTTTCTGCAAATGGATATCCAGTTTTGCCAGCATGATTTATTAAAGAGACTATCTCTGCCCTATTGAATGGATTTCAGCTGTTTGTCAAAGATCAGATGACCATAGGTGGATGGATCTATTTCTGGGTTCTCAATTCCATTCCACTGGTCTATGTGTCTCTCTCGTTGTACTGATAACTGGCAGTTTTGACTACTGTGGCTGTATAGTAGTTTTGAGATCTGGGAGTGTGAGACCTTTGACTTTGTTGTTCTTCAGTAGTACTTTGCTTATCTAAGGTCTCTCCTTTCCATATAAAATTATCAATTGATTTTTCCATGTCTTTAAACAATGTAGATAGAATCTGGGTTGGGATTGCATTGAATGTATAGATTGCTTTGTAGTATTGACATTTTCACAATGTTCAATCTTCCTATCCGTGCACATAGTATGTTCTTGCGTTTATGTAGATCTCTTACGGTTTTTTGAAGTAATGTTTTGCGGTTGTTTTTTTTTTTGTATAGGTCTTTTGTGTCCCTAGTAAGATTTAGTCCCAAGTATTTTATTTTTTTGATACCTATTGTAAATGGTATTAATTTCCCTATTTCCTTTTCAGCAATCACTTTGCTGGGGTAGAGGAATTGAACTGATTTTTGGATGTTGATCTTGCATTTTGCCACTATGCTGCTGCTGTTGTTGTTGTTGTTATGTGCTGTCAAGTCAGACCCAACTCATAGTGACCCCCTCTTGGGTTTCTTAGGGGGTATCACTATGGAAGTGGATTGCCCAACCTTCCTTCCGAGGAGTGCTGGTGGGTTTGAACCGCCAGCCTTCTGGTTAGCAGTCAGATGCTCTCAGTTAGTTCCAGTAGTTTTCTTGCTGAGTCTCTTATGTTTTCTATGTATAGGATCACATCAGAGAATAGGGATAGTTTTATTTCTTCCTTAGCAATTTGGGTGCTTTCCTTTCTTATCTTATTATGCTAGCTAGGATTTCCAGTACAGTGTTGAATAGAAATGGTGATAGAGATCACCTTGTCTGGTTCCCGTTCACAAGGAGAATGGGAACATTTTAGTCTTTCTCCATTGAGAATAATGTTGGCTGTTGGTTTTGTATATGTGCCCTTTATTATGAGGAGGAATTTCTCTTCTATTCCTATTTTTCTGAGTTTTTATCACTAATGAGTGTTGGATTTTATCAAATGCCTTTTGTGCATCAATTGATAAGATCATGTGGTTCTTTTTCTTATGTGATAGATTGCATTGTTGTTTTTCCAATGTTGAACCATCCTTGCATACCTGGTTTGAACCCTACTTAGTCATAATGTATTTTTTTTTTTAATATGTTGTTGGACTCTGTTCATTAGGATTTTGTTGAAGATGTTAGTATCTATATTCATGAGGGATATTGGTCTATAGTTTTCCTTTTTAGTGATGTCTTTGCCTGGTTTTGGTATCAAGGTTATGCTTGCTTCATAAAATGAATTTGAGAGGATTTCATCCTTAAAGTTCTTCATAGTATTTTAATCCTTTTAATTTTGGATGGTTCTGATGTGATGTTGACCATTTCATTTCTTATTTGTTCTATTTGTATTCTCTCTTTTTCCTTTAAGTTTGCCTGTGGTTTGTCAATTTTATTAATATTTTCAAAGAACCAACTTCTAGTCTGGTTGATTTTTTTTTTTTTTTAATTGTCCTTCTATTTATTTATGCTTAACTCTATATTATTTCTCTTTTTGTGGTGACTGTAGGCCTCTTTTGCTGCTCTTTTTATAGTTGTTGGAGATTTTGTGTTACGATGTTAATATTCCTTCTTTTTTTTAATGCATTTTATTAAAATACAATTTATGTACAGTGAAATACACAAAACTAAAGTGACATGGGTTGATGTATTTTCTTCTATTTTTTTTTTTTCTTTTTGCAGTGTTCCCTGCCCTCCTCTCCCACCCCTGGCAACCAACAAAGAACTTTAGTTTCTGTCCATATATAAACCTTTCCTTGACCCTCCACAACAGCGAACTAATACTACATTTGTCCTGTGATTGACTTATTTCATTCGGCTTAATGTCCTTCAAGTTCATCCATATGATGCAGTGTTTTTCAGACTCTACATTGTTCTTTAGTGGTGTATAACATTCCATTATGTGTTTGTACCATAGTATGGTCATCTACTCTTCCGCTGATGGGCACGTAGGTTGTGTCCATCTTTTTGCTATTGCTGTGGTGAACACGAGCGTGCATATATCTGTTCCCGTCCTGGCTCTCACCTCTCTAGGATATATACCTAGTAATGGGATTTCTGGGTCAAATGGTATCTCCAATTCCAACTTTCTGAGGAATCACCATATATATTGCTTTCCACAGTGGTTGTACCACTTCATGGTCCCACCAGCAGTATATGACAGT
>NW_006922077.1:1569809-1574317 GCF_000298275.1 Orycteropus afer afer | reverse complement strand
TTTTCTTCCAGAATTCTTCTAGGGTTTTGTCTGTGTTTTCCTTGGTCTGTCTCTCAGTCCTTTGAAGATACCTAAATATAATTCTTTTGAATTCCTTATCAAGGAATTCCAATGCTGCTTCTTTCTCAGGGACATGCTTTGGGTCTATATCCTGGTCCCTTGTTTCTCCTGCTTTATCCTGCTTCTTTGTGTGGACTATGATGCTCTGTTGTCTCTGAGGCATTGTGACCTTTTTGTGTTTATATTTAATTGGTGATTGTATGTTGAAGTGATATGCCCATGATTTTCGGTTTCTTTGTTTGTATGCTATCTACGCAAGCAGGGTACTGTGCTATGCTCCTCTATTCACTAGTTGACAGCACTTATACACTCACCACCTGTCTCCTTTCCTGTTGTCAGCCTCTTATGTCCCTGCCAACCTTGGCAAACAGAGCTTATTGTTAGGTCCCTGGACTCCGAATGAGAATGCTATCACTTTAAAATTCAAAATGGTTGCATCCTCGGTCACTTTAAACATCCAAAATGGGTGCTGCTTATAAACATTCAAAATGGCTGCACCTGCTGGACAGTGGAAAGTCAACAGCTCAGGTTGTCTACCTCCTTGCTATTTCCCTTCCTGGTCATAGACCACCAGCACATTTGTCTCTGTAGCCCTTGGTGACCAGGGCTGATCTTTAGGTCAATTTTCAAGTCCTAACACCACTTGGAAATATTCAGGCTGTTGGTCCCATCAGAGTAGCTGACAGTCTGCTGCTCCAGCCATCTCTTTACTCACTGTTTTCGTTCAGGTTTTTCCACTAATTGTTGCCTCATCCACTTCTGTATAGTTCCTTTCAAAGCTCAGGGCTCCAGAATTATCTTGTGTATTTTTGTCAATTTGTTTTTCTTTTCTTTGTTGAAGAGGGTCTGTGTTGCTTGTCTACCTATTCCTCCATCTTACTGGAAGTTCCCCCCCCCCTTTTTTTTCTCTTGTAGCCATTTACTACTGTAAATTGCCCTCTGATTACTGCTTTTGCTGTATCCCAAAGATTTTGGTGTGTTGTGTTTTCATTCTCATTTGAGTCAAGGATTTTTTTTATTTCATTTTTTATTTCTTCTGTTACCCAGTAGTTTTTAAGGAGTGTGTAAGGAGCGTGTTACTCAGTTTCCATGTGTTTGCTCTTTTTCCATTGATATTCCTATTGAATTTATTGAGGCTTGCTTTGTGGCATAACATACTGTCTATCCTGGAGAATGTTCCATGTGCACTGTTGCTGGGTGAAGTGCTCTATAGATGTCTATAAGGTCAAGTTGGTTGATTGTATTGTTTAGTTCTTCTATGTTGAGTTTGTTGAATTTCTTTCCAGTTGTTCTATCTTTCATTGAAAGTGGTATATTAAAGGCTCCTAATACTTAAAAAAAAAAAAAGTGTACACACACACACACACTGTCATTGAGTAGATTTTGTCTCATCGTTACCCCCTTTTGTTTCCAAAGTGGCAAATCTTTTTTTGTTGTTGTTTTTTGATGTTTAATCTTTTTTTTTTTTTTTTTTCCAAATTGTGATTTGGGTGAAAGTTTAAACAACAAATTCACTTTCCATACAGCAGCTCACATACACTTTGTCTCATGATGTTGACTACAATTTACCTCAGTGCAACAGCTCCCCTCCCACTTCCTCCTCATAGTTACCTCTTCCCTGTGACCTTCCCTCCATACACTCCTGCCCCCTGAGCTGTCTCCCTGTGCATGAGCAGCCCTTCTTTCTCCCATGATTGTTCTCTCCAAGGAGAGTATCTACCTTGTGTAAATGTTCACCTCATATGCCTGCCTGTCTTTTATATGGCTGGAAGCCATGGGAGTAGGTTCAGTTCCAGAGCTGAAGAGGAGCTAGGGGCCATAGTCTCAGTGGTTCTATCAGGCTCTATCATACCAGCAAACTTGGTCCCTTATTTTTTTTTTGCCCCTCAAATGATTCTGAGTTTTGTTCCATATTGTTCTCCCACTCTATCCAGGTTCTCCTATATAGATCCCCCTCCAAGTGGTTGACAGTGGTAGCCACACACCATCTAGTTCTTCTCTTCTCATAGTCACATAGGCTGAGGATCGCATGGTGTACAGTCACTTGGACTAATTGTTTCCATGAATCTTTGGTTTTCTTCATTCTTCTTTGCTCTGGATGAGGAGAGATCCATCATTGCATCTAGATGGCCACTGACAAGGTTTTAAGATCCCATTCGCTACTCACCTAAGTAGGATGTGGAACAGTGTTTTGGGTCGTATGTTATGCCAATTGAGCTTGATGTTCCTGTGACTATGGTGCCGAGCTCACAGGTCCAACTACTCCCTCTCTGGGTAGCTGGCTATAGCCAAGAAGTGACTACAACTTTGTCCCTTGTCAGCTCTACTGTATACCTGGAAATTCTTACAGAACATACCAATACACTTGTCGAAACATTGTCTGCCAACCCTATACATGGTCTTGAGCACACTCCCCGCTGCGTAGACATACCTAATAGTTCAGCCTGTCTACCCATCTATCCACCAGTATATTCATGTTTACCAAGGTGGTAAATCTTTATGGAAGTAGATTGCCCAGTTTTCCTTCTAAGGAGTGACTATTACTGTGAAGTCATCTATTTGTCTTTTCAATTCTCTTGCAGTCTCATTTATGTATTTTGGGGCTCTATAATTAGGTGCATACATATTTATTATGGTTTTATCCTCTTATTCAGTCAATTCTTTAATCATTATATAATATCTTTCTTTGTTTCTTAAAGTGTTTTTTGTGTTAAAGTCACTTTTATCAGAAATTAATATTGCTACTCCTCTTTTTTGATTGCCATTTGGTTGATACATCTTTTTCCAAACAATTGATTTTTAGTCTCTTTTTATCTTTGTCTCTTGGGTGTGACTCTTACAGACAGCATATTGATGGGTTATGTTTTCTTATCCAGTCTGCAACTCTCTCTTGAGTGGTGCATTTAATCCATTTACATTCAGTGTAATTATTGACAAGTATGAATTTGTCGTCATTTTGTTATGTGCTTTTTCATGGTATCACTGATTTCTTTGTTCCATATAATTTTCTGTGCTGAGCTTATTTTATGAGTCATGTTATTTCCCTTGTTGCTCTTATTTTAAAATTTGCTAAATATTTGTGCTTGTCCTCTTCTTCATTTGATGTGAAGGTTTATTATTTTTCTTTGAGGTTACTCTGTGATTTATAATTTTCTTCCCAAGTTCAAACAGTCTGTTTATCTCACAGTTGTTTTGACTTCCTCACCATTTAGAAGTTCTGTAACTGCACTATTTTTTTCCTCTCTTTAGTTTGTAATTGACCTTATTTACCAATTAATGTCTCCGGTTTCCTGTTTAGAGCCTTGTAAGCTTATTTTACTTTGGATACATATATAACTAGGTTGGTTTCTGGATTATACCATCATGTGTATTAATCACCAGTTGTTGTTGGCTGTTCTTGGGTCTCTGTCCAAAGGACTCCCTTTAGCATCTCTTGTAATGTTAGTCTGGTTTTAACAAATTCCCTTAATTTCTCCTTGTCTGGAAATGTGCTGATTTCATTTTCATATTTGAGGGACAGTTTTACCAGGTATATTAATCCTTGGTTGAAAATTTTTTCTGTCAGGGTTTTATATATATCATCCCATTGCCTTCTCACCTGCCTAGTTTCTGCCGAGAAATCTGAACTTCGTCTTACTGGTTGCCCTTTGCTAGGTAACTTTTTGTTTTTCTGTGTTGCTTTCAGAATTCTTTGTCATTGGTTTTGGTGAGTTTGATTATGATAGGTCTTGGTGATTTTCTTTTGGGGTCGGTCTGTCCTGTTTGGAGTTTGTTGAACCTTCGTTAGTGGTTATATTCTCATCTTTCATCTTATTAGGGAAATTCTCTTCCAATTCATCTTTGACAGTTTTCTATGTGTTTGACAGTTTGTCTCGTCCTGTTCTGGAACTCCTATTACACATAAGTTATTCTTCTTGATGGTGTCCCACATGTATCTTAGGCTTTTCTTCCTTTTGTTTTGATGTTTTTTCTGATTGATTCCTTAACAAAGTGGTATTGAGGTATTTGTCTTTAATCTCATTAATTCTGTCTTCTGTTGATTTAATTCTACTCCTTTACCTGTTCAGTGTATTTCTGAAATTTGTGTTCTGGATTTCTATCTGTGGATTTTGTATCATTTCTAATTTTTCATTTATTTAGTCATTTTGTACTTGTATTGTTTTCCTAAATTGTTCTATAGTTTTATCTGTGTTATCCTTAATTTTGTCAGTGTTTTCCTCGATCTGTCTCTCAAGCCATTGAACATACATACCTAAATATAATTCTTTTGAATTCCGTATCAGGCAGTTCCAATACTGTTTCTTCCTGAGGGATGTTTTCTGGGTCAGTATCTTGGTCCCTGTTTCTACTACTTTATCTTGCTTCTTTGTGTGGACTGTCTCCAAGATATTGTGACATCGTTATATTTATATTGAATTGGTGATTGTATGTCGGTGTGATTTGCCCAA
>NW_006922077.1:1538741-1569705 GCF_000298275.1 Orycteropus afer afer | reverse complement strand
GGTGTGATAGAGAATGAGTACGTGTGCACAGATCTCTGTTAGTTGTTCATGAAGAGCAGTGAAAGGTGAATTGGGCTGATACTGGCTGTCATCTGTCACTGGTCAGTTGGTGCAGAAGCAAGTGGGGGCCCTCATTCAGTGGGGCTGCAAGAGATAGGTATGATTGGGTCATGTGGAAACAGTTACTGTCTCCCACTCAGTCAGACAAAAATTAAAATAAATATATATACCACAAAAAACAATAAGTGAGAAAATATTTAAAGAAATACTTTAAAAAGACGAAATCTAAATAGAAAAAGAAAAAGTCTCACAATATCTGTAGAGGGAGAAATAAGAGAAAAGAGCAAGAGTAAAAGAATAATTTTTTTAAACAAATGAGAAAAGTGCAGAAAGAAAAAATGGGATGGGAGGAACCAAAGGAAAGAAAAAAATGATGCGAACTAGGAATAGGGGAGAGGAAAAAAAAAAAAAAAACAGAACCCAGAAAAGGAAAAGGAAAAAATAAAAAAAAGGAAGGAAAAACAAATAATTTAAAAACAAAGACAGAACTGGGAGGGGCCAGACACCCAGACTCTGTCGGGGCACAGACTGGGATGGAATTTCTGCCAGTCCAGAACGTGGGTGGAGGTGGGGGATGGCTACACCTCCATTCACCAAGAGTGTGTGGGGTATAAGAGTAACAAGGGGAATATAGCATCTTTCCAGTTGTCAGCCTCAAGTGTGGTTACCCATGGTGTCCTCAGGAAGCACAGCCTATTGGTAGGTCACTGGTATCCAAACCCCACTTGCAGATATTCAAAATGGGTGTACCCTCAGGATAGCTGAAAATCCACAGCTCAGTTTGTCTCCTTACTGGCTGTTTTCTAGTCATCAGCCACCAGTATAGTTGTCCATGGAGCCCTGCTGAGCTGGACTGATTGCTAGGTTACTGCCCAGGTCCTAATGCCACTTGTAAATATTCAGACTGGCCATGCTGTCAGGACAGCCAGCCACCCACAGCTCCCATTTGTCTCCTTTATCTACCGTTTTCATTTAGGTTCTTCTACTAGTTGGTATTTAATCTACTTCTTTATCCTTCCTTTCAAAGCTCAAGGCCCCAGGATTATCTTCTGTATCTCTGTCAGTTGCTTTCTCTTTTTCTTTGTTGAAAAGGGTCTGTGTAGCCTGCCTGCCATCTTCCATGCTGAGTTCTATACCTTCAGTATCACAAAAACTATTTTACTGGGTTATAAGAATAAATATGAAAGTATCTTGAAGTCTTAATCACACCTAGACAAGGATTATAATAAACTGAAGAGCAGCAGAGTATGTCTCCAACTGTTTTTAATCTTGCCATTTTCTCCTGTCCTCAGCAGGTAGAAGGAGAACTCACTCAGCAGCCTGGTTTCCCAAAGCGAGGCCAGAAACGGAAAAGTGGTTATGTACTGAACTTCCCAGAGGGTGACAGCCGTCGACGCCGAGTATTGTCAAGGGGCCGAGAAAGCCTGGCAGTGCCTCGGTATTTGGAAGGACTGTCCCCATCCAAACGGCGGCGACTCTCTATGAGAAGCCACCACAGTGATCTCACATTTTGCGAGTGAGTTGAGTGAATTGTGGAAACAGCTGTCTCTACCTTTGCTAGAGGAAAGGGCTGGGAGGAGTCAGTGCATTTGCACCCTGAGGTCCAGCTGTCCCTGTTCCTGTAACAATAGGATTATCCTAATGGAGATGGAGTCCCATGATGCAGCATGGCCTTTCCTGGAACCTGTGAACCCACGGTTGGTGAGTGGATACCGGCGCATCATCAAAAACCCCATGGATTTTTCCACCATGCGGGAACGGCTGCTTCGGGGAGGGTAAGTAGACATAGGTCAACTTCCAGCTCTTATTTGTCATTGCCATAACTCCTTCCAACTCACAGCTCAGCTTCTACCTCTGCCTAGGTATACGAGCTCTGAGGAATTTGCAGCCGATGCCCTTCTGGTCTTTGACAACTGCCAGACCTTCAATGAAGACGACTCTGAAGTGGGCAAGGCTGGGCACATCATGCGTCGCTTCTTTGAGAGCCGCTGGGAGGAGTTTCATCAGGGAAAACAGGCTAATCTGTGAGGCGGGGGTGGGCTCATGCTGTGGCATCCCCCTCCCTCCAGAAAAAAGATAGAAAACCTGCCATTCTCACCTGCTGATGCTGCCTGGGGTCGAGATTCAAGAGTCAGATATGCTATGATTTTTGACCTGATCCTTGGCAGCACCCCATATCCTCCTGTCCCCATGCCTTTCTCCCTTTCCTCCTCTTGCTCCTCAGATAAGAGGGGCAGAGATGAGGTCCTTCTGGACTGAAAGCCAAAAAAAGAAAGAAAAAAATACTTTTTCCTTTCTGTTTTATTTCCTTATTGAAAATTGGGAGGGAAAAGCCATCCCCCGCTTCCTCCTCCCAGCTTCCTCTCTCCTGCCCTGTATGTGCCCCAGCATTCTGGGGCTATTTAACAATAGCAATAGTTCTAGTGAATGTGTGAAACCGAGAAACACTCTGTACTGTGTGCGGACCCGTAGTGACGGCCAGTAAAGTGGACTTAACTCCCAAGTGTGTCGAGCCGGACACCGGGCCCTGGACATGCTGCTTCCATGTTCAGTCCCTCTCCTGCGTCTCGCTTTCTCTCAGTAGACCTCTCCCCCATTATTCAGATTTTTCTTCATCTAATGTAAAATTATCGTGTACGGGTTCCTCCCTTTCTCTTCCTCCACATCTTTTTTTCCCTTCAAAGGAAAAAAATCTTCAGTGGTCCCTGTCTTTCTGTCTCCATCTTCCTGCCAATAGCTATCCCCTCTATTGATGTCGGACGCTCCTCACGTGCTGAGTTTCCAGCCTTTTCTGAAACTCAGTAGCTGGGGAGCGGGTAGGGAGGCATCCTAAGCCTTCCAGCCTCCTTCCCCTCTTCTTACCCAAACCTCCCTCTTGGGAACTCCTCAGGGACAACTACTGCTGAGTTTGGGTGCACCCCAAGATGGAGGCCAGGTAGCAATGACCAGTCTCGGAGAGAAGAGAGGTGTGTGTGTGTGTGTGTGTGTGTGTGTGTGTGAGAGAGAGAGAGAGAGAGAGAGAGAGAGAGAGAGACAGAACGATGTGATAGTGCCCCTGTATTGTTTAGTGAGATCCATTCAGTTTTCCCAAGTATCTCTTTTTATTCCCAACTTTCCCATTGTTTCCAACCATCACTTTTTTGTCTTTGGGAAACCACAAGGAACAGTTTATCTGGGGACAAGGCCATGTCTCTCCTCTCTCCTGGTGGTTTCTGTTCTAGCCTCTTCAAACTGTGCAATCTTTCAGCAGGAACTTTCTCTCTCCTCAGTAGCTTTGAGTTTTAAGCTTTTTCAGGGAGAGGGGTAGAACTGGATCTTTTCCTAATCCCATGAGCTTCTGTGGATTTAGTTGTGCTTGCTTTCCCTACTTCATACCCCCAGGACTCCTTCCCCAGCAGCAGACACTCCGGAGCACAGGAGACTAGGGAGGGAGGGGTTCTGGGTCCACCACTGCCCTACATGTGATTATGCCGGGCCCCCCCATCATGTGAGAGGAAAGCTGCTAACTCCCTGCTACAGCCATGGGCTCCTGGTCCCCTGTTTTCCTGCTCAGCAGAGCCCCTCCCATCAGAGATTACGGGTACTTGCACTGGGGAGGTGGTTGCTGGCTGGCTGGCCCAAGCAGAGAGCTGAGGCATCCAAGTAACGTTCCCTTGGTGAAGCGGGGGTGCCGGGTGAGGCAGAGCATTCCTTGTACTTCTGGCAGCACTGAGTAGCCACTGAACAGGGTGGGGGCGGTATGGGTTCTGGGGCAGCCTCTTACTCTTTTGCGTTCCTTCTCCCCCATAGCCTATTTCTAAAGTCGCCTTTTCTGTCAGATAAACCTCAAAACTTTTAATTTTATTTGATTTTTTTTTTTGCTTTGAAATAAGAGGTGGATTGAAGAATATTTGACTTTATATTATGCATAAATATTTATATTTTATCTAAATAACTGCGCTGTAACAAACTTTGTGTTAAATATTTGGAACTGTTAGAGATGGGGGCTACTCCTTTTCCTCGTGGCAGTTTTCCCCTGGTATAAAATGTACTAATTTTATTATTGGAGGTGAGGCAGATTGGGGGAGTGAAATCTCATTTGTTCCTGCTTTGTATTCCTCTCCCAGCTCCATCTCTTTCTCTAGGGACCAGGCGCTCTTAACATGGGGTGGGAGTCCTAGCCTCAGCTTGAAGAGGTATGGGTTGAAGGGGGGTGTGGGATAGGAGTAGGGCTTGATCAAAGGGGCCATTTCTCACTTTTCTTTCCTCATCTTCACTGCCCCTTGAGCTAGGTGGATTTTCTCTTCTTGAAAATCGAGTATTTGGTAGGGAAGGCAGGTTTAAAAAAACAAAAACAAAAACCCACCCCCTCCCCCTATCAGTCTGGTAACAGGAAGAAACTACGTACCATCACCACCACCAAGTTCCCATGTTCCTTTTACAACAAAAGGGACTGACTTTTTATATAACCAAATGTGGTGTTTTAGTGACTTTTTGATAATGTACAGTTTTTTGTGAATTTAAATTTATTTCTTTCTATATTTTTAGGACCAATCTCATTTTTAATAAGGTTAAAAAAAAGAAAAAAAAGTCTAGAGAAAACTCCTGTTTTTGCCATGTGATGTTCCACAAGTGCAGCTGTAGAAAAGTGCTTGTCAGTTGAATAAAAACCACATTTGATAGAGATTCAAAAGACTCTGTGTATTTATCTTCCCTTCAACACAGCCTCTCACACATTCCTAAGGGGGAGATGGATGTTAGAATGTTTATGATCATCTAGTATAAGAGCTGGTGGGTAGGGGAGCGTTTCTTTTTCTCCTGCTTTCCTTGGCGTGTGTGTGGCACAGGTTCGCGGTGCTCCCGCCTGCTCTGGCTGCAGTGCCGCACCAGAGTGGTATATGGTGTGCCTACTTCCCACCTCCTTGAAAGCCGTGGGCTTGGCTTCCTAATCTCCCACTGGTGGTGCTACAGTAGCAGACATGGGCCCACCACCACCATCCCACCTCTCTCTTACGCATGGATAAGACACCACAAGATAACGAGTTTCATGTTTTATTTCAAATCAAAAGTTGAAATAAGACAAAATGTAACTACCAAGTGTAGGGAAGCAACATGGGACAACCGAAGGTCAGAAAAGGAAAAAAAAAGCTGGAAGGGTGGTGTTGGCATAGACATGGAAAGAGTATAAAACTAGAAACTTATGCATAAAGAAAAAATGTACAAAATATGTTTGCATATAAATTAAACTTATTTTCTGCCCTAGGTGATAAGTGCACACACAAGAAGAGCACTCACCTACCCCAAAAGGCCCAGAAAGGTGTGTACTGGAACGTGGAGACACAATAATGAGGTGGGACTTTGTTTGCTCGGGCTGGGAAGTCTTATTACCCTCTGGGCTGGAGGGGAACAGTTTTGGTGAACAGTGTAACTGTATATTAAGGTGGAGAGGTAACTACATCCAGCTGCTTCTAGCTCCATCTTCCAGAAGGTGCTTGGTTACCTTCTCAGCTATATGGCTGGCTAACTTTCCCCTATCCCCTTAAATTCTGAGCTCTTGCTCTGATGCTGGTGCTTCTAGGGCAACTCCCAAGCAACAGTTAATACCCTAGAGAGGTTAGGGGTTAATATCCACAGTCTACACCCCTGGCATACCACAACAAGACCTACTGGACAGTTCACGCTCTTCTAGGGAAGATGAGTGAGCTAAAATTCTCAGAGAAGACATTCCAGAAATAGACATAACCAATGGAATTTTTGCATTTCTAGCCCCCAGTTCCCAACCCTCAAGAAGGGAAGGACAGAGTAAAGGAAAGCCGTAACAGGTGCTTGTCCCCTTGTTCACTGTGAGATTGTGAGGTAGATGTAGAACAAGGACAAGGAAGTTTGGGGATGTGCTTGGAGAATGAAGGCTTAGTCAAAACAGATGTGGACAAGCAAGGGAGAAAGCAGTGATAACACTGTGAGGGTGCCCAGCCTTTTCATGACTACGGTCATGGGACCAGGCCTAGGGAAGGGTGGCAGAACTCGGCAAAGATCAGAAAGATGATAGAGCTCACTGGGTGGTCTTAGCTGCTGAAGGAAAGGGAAGGAAGGGGTGAAAGTTGCTAGCAGGCTTCACAGATCATCTAATGCTTGGAAAGACCTAAAATGCAGGTAGCACAGAAACGAGGGAGTAGTTGGCTTTTGGGGGAGGGATCAGGAAGCATCAGGGAATCAAGCGGCAAGATTTAAGATCTGCCCGTCACTGACTCCCGTAATTAACCCTCTCTTCTCTGAAGCCTGCTGAATCAGATCTAGCAAAGCCTCAAGGTGAATTTGGACCTGACCATCCTCCCAAGTTTACGGTCCTAGTTTAAGAAGATAAAGTAGCCCCTCATGAGTGCCATGACATCACTCTGAAAAGGTGGGGCATGTGGACAGGAGAGCAATAGTAGTTCCTTTTCTGTAAGACTAGTAGGCTGGGATCCTTGCAACATTTCAGCAAGGCCTCTCAGAGTACTTTTATGATGCAAGGCTCCAGCCCCCCAAAGCATTGACAGTGAAGCATCAGGAAGTGAGCATTGGAGGCCCCAAGGGGAGTGCATGAGTTCACTGATGAACAGTGAGGAAAGGAAGGAATAGAACTGGACTGAGGTGGCCCAAGTCGGGGATGGTCCGTAAAGTCTGGTCTTCACTCTCAGTGCAAGGAATGTCCTCCCTACCACTCCTATTCATCACTGGAAAGAGCTGTTACCTTTCCAGGCTTCCTAGTCTAGGGAGCTCTTCAAATTCTTTGGTTGAAAACATTTAAAAAAATAATTCCCTCCCCATAATCATTCCTGTATCCTGTCTAACCTCTGTTTCCCTCCAAAAAGTCCAACCGGCTCAGGGTCTGAACATTTTCCCAGAGGCTGAGGGGAGTAGTAACACCACCACTGGCATGAGATGAGATGGGCAGTGTCTGAACACTGGAAAGAGTTACACCATCTGAGGATGGGACTCTGGTATATTCTATTTGTCTGAAAACAGAAAAACATGAAATACTAAAATATTTTAAGAATACTATGAGTGTCCTGTAATGAGTAGAGGAAGAGATATGAAATGCATAGAGTAAGATCTGGGCTCCAGGAAGACAAGATTCTGAAGACATTAGGCAGACTATTCCAACCCTAACACAAAGTAGTATTTAAAGAGCCCACCCCAAGTCTGTGAAGCTGGAAGGCTCCCCTACAATTCTGGAGTTCTAAGCCCCTGCCACACCCCCACCAATAGGCAGTTTAATGAGAGAAAGTATCCTTCATTCCTTCTCCCTCTCTCCAATCTGTTAGAAATGAACTAACAGCTTGGGGGGTAAATATCATGAGTATAACCCAAAAGCACTAAAAAGAAATTCCTCAGTGCCATTAGCCACTCACTACAAAACTGACCAGGCTCCCCATCACTTCATATGCCTAAAACCTTCCAAAGCCAGAAATATGCAATAGAATCCAACAAGCAGATTCACATGAAGAAAACACACAAACAGTAACTTCAGAATTTAAAAAAAACAAAATAGTCATGGCCATTTAAGCATTTTTTAAATACAGAGAAGGCAGGCAGGAGTTCTGGGTGGTGGGGAGAGTGGCGGCAGCAGCGACAACAGCAGCAGTTTCTAAACATGGAATTCCCCATTGCACTAAATCTATCACAGCAAGGCTCCCCCATCTGCAGTCAATCAAATGAACAGGAATCTGCATTTTTCTCTCTAAAGGCCACGGTAAGGAAAGCAGCTAGTGTCCTTTCCTTGTCTGAGGGCATCTGGAGACTCGAGCACATGAGCTATCGACCCAAACCCATTGAGAAGGTTACTGGACTGCAGCTGCTTTCATTAGGATAGACCCCTTCAGAGGTTTGACACACCCAGAAGAAACTGAATAGTGGCACTTTGTCTTACACTTTGTCTGGCCTACTGCCCCTGCTGCCTTACTCCCAGGATGTACAAAGGTACAGTGTAGGGGTAGGGAGCAGTGGGACTCTCAGTTCTAGAGTGGGTGGGAGGAGGGAAAGCTGGGCTCAAGCTCTGCTCACAGTGAGGGCTCCTTTCCCTCTGCCATCTCCCAGCAGCATGCCTAAGGAACATGTTTCTCCATTCTCCATCATTTTGCTTTTTGTCTTGATTACCTGATGGAGAGGCAGCTGGCCTTGAAGTGACCAAAGCAAACCAAGTCTGCTGCCATCGAGTGGATTCCAACTCACAGTGACCCTATAAGGACAGAACAGCTCAAGAAGGGTTTCCAACGCTGTAAATCATTATGGAAGCAGACTGCCTCATCTTTCCTCTCTGGAGCAGCTGGTGGGTTCAAATTGCTGACCTTTTGGTTAGTAGCCAAGCACTTAACCACTGTGCCACCAGGGCTCTTTTCCTTATAGTGAAGGAGAGGGGAGCAGAATTCCCCTTTTGGTGGGTGAGGGAGTTCCTGGGAGAAGACAGGCACAGGAGCTTATTTACTAAAAGACAGGCAAATGCTTTCTACCCATCTGTCTTCACATGTGTGAAGTCAGGTCTTGTAGAACAAGACCGAGTTGAAGAGCAAGATGTAGGAATTTTTTAAGACTCTTGACCTTGAGATGGGATTTACTGCCCTTTTCTAGCCTAGCTCCTTGTCCTTCCACAAGAAGGAAAATTATTTCTGACGCCCTGGATTCCCTGGGAAAGGGACCTAAACAAGTCAGGGCAAGGCAGGTCACGCTAGACAGTTAGGGAGAGCTTTGTCCTTTCCCACCCTGGCACAGTACGAACACACCCACACACACAGCCCGGCCCTGACCTCCATTCTGCCACGTGTCTGTGCACATGTGGCATGAGCACACACAGCCAGAAGCCTTTCCAGGCCAGCTCGTGCTGGATGCAGAGATGCCAAAGGTCAAAGCCTGAGGAGAACTCAGGGACCCCAGTTCTGTCTCCCAACTAACTACATGTACGTCAAAAGGCACTGTGTGTCCAGGGTAGGGGTGGGGAATTTACCAAGGTCCTATTGTGCAGGCAGCAGGAATGACACTGTATCATGGTTTCTCAACGTCAGCACGAATGACACTGTGGGCCAGGTAATTCTTTGTTGTGGGCACCTGTCTTGTGCACTGTAGAATTTTGAGTCTATTCACTAGATGCCAGTAGCATCCCCCAGACATAACAATCAAAAACGTCTCCAGATATTGCCAAATGTCCCCTGGGACACCACCACTTCCTGCTGAGAACCAATCAATGGTCTCTAGGTGAAGAGCTGACCGCCCCACAGTGGGGAGGGACCCTAAGTGGATTCTGCATGGTCACAGCTGCACAGCCTCTGGGCACAGTGAAGTATAATGGGGAAGAGAGTGGTCAGGAGACCCAAGGCAGAAAGAAGATCCTCTAAGAGGCAGGAAAGCAGGTATTCCTGAAGAGCTGCAGCTGCAAAAGCCACTTCCTCAGGTGTGCTGGCCCCAGCAGTGAGAAGAGTCAGTCAGAAGTCACTAAGTCCACTCTTCTGAAACTTGCCAGGAAAGACCTAGTCTTCATCCAAATTTGGCTCAAGGGTGGCTGGCTTCCAGAGGGCATGGGACTGTCTCTTTCATGAGTCTAGGTCACATCTTTCTGAGGCCAAAGTCTAGTCTTCTCCCAGGAGATGGCAGGGCAGGAGGAGGAAAAGCCACTTCCATTGCCTGTTTAGTGTTCCACTTTGTTCTCTGCTCAGCCCCCCAAAATACTCCATACGAAATTTAATTCCAAAAAGAAATCCACAAAATTAAAAACTGTAACAAGGCGAAGTAGACAGGCTCTGCTGTATGGAAGAGAAAAAGAACAATTTGGGTGAGAGAAAGAAGGCATCATATGTGAGAAGAGTCAGGGTGTGTGCAGAGAACTTACCAAACAGAATTTTGAGAGTCTGCATACTTTCTCACAAACATACACCAAAAAGGTCCATAACTAAACTCAAGAAGAGTCTATAGTAGGACTCCTTATCACCACCTCTCTCTCTTTTCTTTTTAAAGAATACATTATAATTGTTTATAAACCCCCTACAATAATTCTAATACATCAACAAACGTTTTTCACTCAGATGAAAAGTTTCCAGCTACCCTGTTTCTGTGAGTTAGGGAAAGAGCATATTGTGGTTTAAAACAAGATGAAACAGAACAAAACAAAACAAAAAAACTTTATTTGCAAAAGAAAAAAAAAAGTGTTGATTTCCTTGAAGAGAGCAGGAGCACAGTCATGTTCTTTTCCAGGCCCACATCTGTCTTTGAAAAATGATGGCCAAGGGCTGGTCCTCAGCAGGACCCACAATAGTCTATACTCTTGGTTAACCCTCTAGATTTTGTTTTTGGAAGCACTCTGGGAGCATTAGCATCTCCAAGAATTCATTTCTATTCAGCAAAGAGGGGAGGGGAAGGCTAAAGGAGGTGTAAGCCAGAAGGATCAGGAAGGGGAGTGACAAACAGAAAAGAACCTGTCTGACTTCAGGCAGGCATTAAGCTGCTGTCTCCCAGCTCAGCATACCCCCAGCATGTAATTCTTACTCACTGTTACTTGTTGAACTGGAAAGAATAGATCCCATGGTCTGAGGGAGTATCCACTGTCATTTGAGTCTGTTGGCCGCTGCTCTCCTGTACCACAGCCAAGGCAGGACAGTCACCCTGTGCTTTACCTTCCCTCACCTCCCACTGAAGCAGCCTGCTGTTGTTGTAATGTGCCATGGAGTTGGACCCAACTCATAGCAACCCCTCCTTGGGTTTCCGAGGCAGTATCACTACAGAAGTAGATTGACCAACCCTCCTTCCGAGGAGTGGCTGGTGGGTTTGAACCGCCACCCTTCCAGTTAGCAGTCAGGTGCCTTAGGTACTACGCTACCAGAGCTCCCTAAAGCAGCCTAGTTAATCCAAATCCAAACCAAACCCACCGCCACTGAGGTCTTTCAACTCATAGTGACACTATACGACAGAGTAGAACTGCCCCATAGAGTTTCCAAGGCTGTAAATCTTTACGGAAGCAGACTGCCTCATCTTATGTGGAGTGGCTGGCAGTTTGAACTGCTAACCTTTGGGCTAGCAGCAGAATACTATAACCACTGTGCCACCAGAACTCCTTAGCTTAGTTAACATCCACCCAAAATTGAGTGCCCTCCCCTGATCTACTCCCATCCCACTCCCACTTCCCAACACGTATAGCAGCCTCCCATCTTCCCAAGACAAACTGGCCAATACAACCCAGCACATTGGTATTAACTACTGGCTGTCAACAAGTGAGGAAGGGCCTCATTCCTGACATAGCCTAGTCTGCTTCCTGTGTTCTGCACATGAACTCCGGCTATGAATGAATGAGGAATCAGCTCAAGGAGCAGCATCAGGGATAAACCTGTTCATTCTCCTATCCTCAATCCAGAGAGATGAGAAAGCGCTTACCTCAACTGAAACACTGGAAGAAGGCACAGGGGTGTACGGGGAGATGTACGCGCCTTGCACAGCTGCAGCTGCTGGCATATACTAGAATGAGAAACATCAACAGGCTTGGACCAGTGAGGCCTGGCTGCACTGAAAGCATCAGAGCAGCTTGAAAAAATAACCCTGATCCTGTCTCCCATTTCCAGAGACTCTGAATTGGTCTGGGCATTAACTTTGTAAAAGCACTCCAAGCGTTCAAAAACACTACTTTATGGAGACTTCTAACTGCGTGGCTGACTTTCCCCCTCTCTCCAGACTGTCTTCTGCTTTTTCTCAATACACTGCTTTCTCTGCCCCTAAGTCCTGTGCAAATGAGAATGCACAGGCCTAAAAAACTTCATGTACTTCATCTACCCTTATGTTCCTATTTCGATAAGGATTTCTAAGAAATGTGTATGAGCTCCTAGATAAACTAGTGCACAGACAGAAATACTATTCATTCCATTTCATGACCCAGGAATCAGTTGAAAAGGGTGAGCTGGGAGCACAATGGCTGCAGTCCTGGCTCATGGATTATTCTCTTTTTAGTTCATCTCCTGAGACTGCCCACCACTGCACTGAAGTGATTCCCACCACCATGCATTAAGTCCTTGTTCTGAAAAGCATGACATAGGCAGTCCTTGTTCTGCACAATTCATGATCTAGGAAATGTTCTGCTTTACCGTGCCCGGGCTGCTAAGGGAGAGGTGGCCCAGTTGCTGGGTGAGAGGTCCCATCATGGAGGCAGGCTGGAGAGAAAGGGGGTGATCCATCCCTGGTGTCAGAACTGAACCCTTGAGGTAGAAACAAAGGGTAGGATTAGTCGGCAGCATCCTGTGAGGCTGCCTAAAGCAGGGACTGGTAGTTTCCAGAACCACTGAAGACACATCTTAAAATCTTGAGAAATGATAGATGAGCAAGAACCCAGCTATATACAGACGAGGTACTCTGCCTGTCAGTCTGCGGGGACCCTGGTCTAAGAATGAGAAACTCACAGGATTTAAGGTCACATCACTGTGCTGCACAAGAGACTGAACCAGAACTCATACCCACATCTCCCGTCACTGTATCCCATTGTTTTTCTTCACGTTAAACTGCCTCTTTGGCTTTTGCCCACTTTTGAACACTCACTGAAGGCTGCATGAGGTATGACTGGTGGTGCATCCAAGATGCGTTAGGTACTTGTAGAGGAGATGTCTGAGTCACTCTCTAACACAAGCAAAAACAAACAAAATATTAATTGCCAGAAAACTACTGTTCAGCCCAGTAATCTGAGAACGTTCAGCAAAGCCCAGAAAAGTCTGAGTGCCCTCTTCAGAAAAGAAACATCAATAAAAAATGGTTTTCTTATAACAATAAAAAATAATACTGTAAATATTCACCCCAACCACAATAAAAAGAATAAACTGCTTTAAAAATATTAGCAATTCTGCAACTCAACTAATAATGAGAAAATGAGTGAAGAATTTGTATAGACATTTCTTCAAATATATGCAAATTGCCAATAAGCACACATAAACAGGCATAATACCGTTAGTCACTAAAGAAATGCAACTTAAAACCAAAATGAGATACCACTTCACACATACAAGGGCTGTGTATGCACAGGGAAATAGCTGGGGGGAGGAGTGCAAGGGAGGGAAGGACACGGAAGAGGTCACAATGGGGAGGAATTGGAAAGGGAGCTGTGGCATTGTGGGAAATTGCAGTCAATGTCATGAGACAGTGTATGTGAGCTGCTGTATAGAAAATGAATTTGCTCTGTAAACTTTCAACCAAATCACAATAAAAAAGGTCAAAATTGGAGAAATAAAAAGTAATATTAGATGTTGAAAGATGTGAGAAAATTCAGCAACCATTTGTTTAAAAAATATCTCAATTAAAATAGGGACTACAAAGAAATTACTTAAAAAATTAAAGGCTATTACTAAAATCCAGATAGTAACATTAGCCTAAACAGAGACATATTAAAAGCATTACAATTATATTACAATTAAAATAACTTATGTTATTATAAGGTCAGGAGCTCTGGTGGTGCAGTGCCTAAGGCATTTGACCACTAACCAGAAGGCTGGGGGTTCAAACCCACCAGCCACTTCTTGGAAGGAAGGTTGAGCAATCTACTTCCAAAGTGATACCACCTCAGAAACCCAAGGAGGGGTCGCTATGAGTTGGATCCAACTCGATGGCAGTGAGTGTTAATGTAAGGTCAAATAAATATGGTAAGGTAAGAACATAATTGGTATAAAATTAGAAAAAACCATAAAACTTATTTAATTTGGCTGATGATAGATAAATAAAGTGTGGCTATTGTAGATTTAATTCTGTTCCCCGGAAATATACATCAACTTGGTTGGGCCATAATTCTCAGAGGTTTAGCAGTTATATAATAATATAATCATCTCCCATGATGTGATCAGCCAATCAGTTTTAAGGGGATTAGGATGGGATGCAACACTCTTACTCAGGAAACAGCCCTGATCTGATGTAAAGGGAGTTTCCTTGGGGTGTGGCTACATCATCTTTTATCTCGTTGTTGTTGTTGTTATGTGCCGTTGAGTGGGACCTCATAGCGACCCCCCTGGGTTTCCAAGGCAGTATCACTACGGAAGTAGATTGCCCCATCTTTCTTCCTAGGAGTGGCTGGTGGGTTTAAACCACCAGCCTTCTGGTTAGCAGTCAAGTGCTTTAGGCACTATGCTATCAGAGCTCCCATCTTTTATCTTACAAGAGATAAAAGGAAAGCAAAGCAAGCAGAGAGGAGAGGGACCTCTCAGTATCACTGAGAAAGAAGAGCCAGGAGGGAGTACATCCTTTGGACCCAGGTACTCTGTGCTGAGAACATCCTACATCCAGAGGAAGACTGATGCCAAGATACATGAAGATCTCCAAGGGATGCCAGGCCCACAGATGCTGAAAGTAGACAAGGACCTTCCCCCAGAGTTGATGAAGCCTTCCCCTAGTGTTGGTGCCCTGAATTTGGACTTCTAGGCTCCTAAACTGTGAGAGAATAAATTTCTGTTTGTTAAAGCCATCTACTTGTGGTATTCCTGTTATACCAGCACTAGATTAGTGGTATATCCATTTAATGGAACATTATTAAGCCATAGAATATGTCTAGAAAAGCTAAGAAACTCAAGTAAGAAAATAATAATAGTAATAATAAGAGGATTTAGTAAGTTAGCTGTATACAAGATAAGCCACAACCAAATCCACTGTCATCGATTGGATTCCAACTCATAGTGAACCTCCACTGGGTTTCCAAGGCTGTAAATCTTTACAGAAGTAGATGGCCTCATCTTCCTCCTACAGAGCACCTGGTAGGTTTCAACTGCCGACCTTCTGGTTAACAGTCAGGTGTTTTACCCACTATGCCAACAGAGCCCCTCGTATACAAGATACCTGAACATAAATCAATAGCTTTATTTCAGTTTATCAGTAAGTAACCGGAAATGCTTTATAAAAATTATGAAATATTTAGAAATATATTTATATTTAACAAGAAAAGAATAAGATCTATATAAAGAAAACTAAAATTTTATTGAACATAAAATTTGAAAACATGAAATACTGTATCTTGAGTGAAAAGACAGTATTTTTTTAAAAAAATCAGTTATCTTAAATATATACAGATATACTATAATTCCAATTAAAATTATCACAGATTTTTGAAAATTAGTTAGAATGACCATAAACTTCATAAGAAAAATAAATGCTCAAGAACAGCAAAGGAAAGAGTGAAAAACAAGGTTTTATCTTCCCAGATACTAAACCATATTATCATCAATGCCACTGTGATCAAACCAATATATTACTGGAATAGAAACAGACACAAAGATCCCTGGAACAGAACGGAGAATACAGACGTAAATGCTGGTATGTGTCATATAATGAAAGTGGCTATACTGGATTGAAGAATGTTCCTGAAAGATTTATGACCACCTGAAACCTCAGAATGTGACCATATACAGAAACATATATAAAGCAAAACCAAACTCACTGCCATCGAGTCAGATCCGACTCATAGCGACCCCTCCTTGGGTTTCTGAGGCAGTATCTCTATGGAAGTAGATTGCCCAATCTTTCTTCCGAGGAATGGCTGGTGGGTTTGAAGTGCTAACCTTCCAGTTAGCAGTCAAATGCCTTAGGCACTATGCTACCAAAGTTCCCTATAAATATACATATGTATATATATATACACACACACACACACACACACATGTATATACCTCCCAGAAGAACTGGATAGTACCTGGCTGCTGCTGTTGTTATGTGCCGTCAAGTCGGACTCGACTCACAGCGACCTCTCCTTGGGTTTCCGAGGCAGTATCACTACGGAAGTAGATTGCCCAACCTTCCTTCCGAGGCAGTATCACTACGGAAGTAGATTGCCCAACCTTCCTTCCGAGGAGTGGCTGGTGGGTTTGAACCACCAGCCTTCTGGTTAGCAGTCAAGTGCCTTTGGCACTACGCCACCAGAGCTCCTAGTACCTGGCTAGTAGTACTAAACATTTTGATCAGAGATTCTATAGAAGAATCCTGTTTATGGTAATTTGTTGTAGCAGCCCTGGGAAACAAATACAGTGGCGTTTCAATTCAGTGGGAAAAGAATGGATTATTTAATAATATGGTGCTAGAAACAACTGGTTAACATTCTTAAAGAAACTATAACAGGACTTCTATCTTATGCCACATACAAAAATAAATTCCCAAATATTACACAATTAGTTTTGAAACAATGAAGTAGAATCTTACACACCATACATACTCTAGAAACTAGAGAACCCTTTTAAATTAAGACAGGAAACTCAAAAGCTACGAAAGAAGCAGCAGACGTATGTAATTACATAGAAACCTAACATTCGTGTATGGTGAGACAAAGCACAGTCCTGGAGCAGAAGCATCAGCATCAGCATTGTCAGAAATGCAAATTCTCGCCTCTCCTAACGAGTTCCCCGGAGATGCTAATATTGCTGGACCAGGGACCACACTTGGAGAACCACTGGTCAAAGACACTGTTAAGTGAGAAAAGTGAGATACAAAAAATATATTTAATGCGGCCTCGTTTTTTCTTAAAAAAAAACAGTGACTTTTAAGACCTTACATGTGTGTATATGCACATGAACAAAAATAAGGAAGATGCTACATACTAGGTAATTAACATGGGTTTACTTATGGAAGTGGTGGTAGGTAAGAAGTGGACGGCTAAGCCAAAAAAGAAAAAATAAAAGTCCACTAAAACTGTCTGTCTGCATCTACCTACCATATAATGGAATCATATTTTGTGCTTTCATGTAAAATTATTTGTGTATAGTATGTATAAAGGAAAACAAAAAACAAGCCATTTCCTGCTTTACGTTCCTTTGCTTACAACCAATGTCAAGGAAAACCACCACGCTTAACTTTAGTTTTTGGCATGAACTTACCTGATAGGAAGACACAGGAGATGGAAGATACGGGGACAGTGCAGACTGAGCAAGCATCCTGTTGGGAGCGATGTTATAAGGGGCTGGGTAAAACCTGTAGGGGAGAGTCTCCATCAGTAAGAAGTCACAGGAAACCACAGGTAAGGGCCCCCACTGATAGGCAGAGCCACTTCCCACCAACTGCCATTTGAAAATGAAGATGAAACACCTATTCTGCTACAATAACGACAACCAAAAAAAAAAGAGGGGGCTAAAGATGCTGTTATTAATTAGACACAACCAGTCACCTCGCAGAACTGGTTCTCTTGGTTTGGGGGCTTAGGGCCATGGTCTCATACGATGATCCAGTCAACTGGCATAAAACAGTTCTTAAAGTTTATGTTCTACCCCCAGTAGGGTGAGTAGTGTCTGGGGTCTTAAAAGCTTACGAGTGGTCATGTAAGATACAACTACTGGTCTTCATCTGTCTAGGACAAAAAGACATAGAAGCAAAGCCAAGAATCAGAGAAGGAACTGGATTACAGGACTAATTATCTTCATGAACCACTGCCTCCCACACCTTGAGACTAGAACTAGATGGTGCCTGGCTACCCGTACTGACCGTTCTGATCATGGGCATAAAAATTAATCCTGATAAAAAGGGAGAAAACGTAGAACGGAACTTCAAATTCTTAAAGGACCTGGACTTACTGGACCTACTGAGGCTGAAGGAGTCCTCAAAACTATGGTCCTAAGTTGCTCTTAAAATCTTGAATTGAAACTACTGTATTTTTCAAATAGTGCACCCATGAAAATAACATGCACACACTTGTACTGGGCAGAGATAACAAAATTCTGTAAAAATGCATGCACCACAGTCTCGCGATATTTGAGAAGTGAATTTCAGTCTCATTCACCCTCATTCGATAGTCCAGAAATGTTACTTTTGACCATATTTATACAATAAAGGGATAAGCCATGGTCAAGAAGCCATGGATCAAGTTTGGTAGTACTCTGGTAATCAGAAAATAAACAATTAAAACTGTGTATTTACTCTGGGTCACTTTGTGGCCAGGCCTGAGAGTGGTACAGTTCCTTATAGTGGATCAGTGCCCACTGTGTACAGTCGGAGACTGGTGGAGGGTTGGGTGGTGGGCTGTGTGTGGTGGGACTGCTACAGCCTGAGCATAAGCGGGTCTCATGGCAGACAGGGCCACTGCTCACACATGCCCGGGTCCCCATGAAGCCAGGCAGTAGGCAGTGCAGGTGTGGGCAGCACTGCCTTGGCCCCATGGGGCCCAGGGCAGCCAGTCAGCATGTCCACCTGGTGGTGTCCACGTGGGTGGGAGATTCAAACACCAGAGCATGGTAGCTAGTTAGTTGGATGATGGGGCAGAAAGCAGAGCTGAAACGATAGGGCTGCAATGTGCTGGGCTCACCTGCCTGAGTGACCTCTCCAGCCATGGGATGTGCAGATCCATGCACCTCCTGGGCTGCGCCTGGCCACCCTGGCCAAGGCTGTTTCTGGGGCACAAAAAGTGATTTCCTCCTGCACTGGACAAAGCAGTTTGCAAAGCAGGGCAGGAATCATGCCAGGAAATGGGCTGCTTTAGAAATTTGACGGTAGCTGGTGAGAGTCTGCTGCTGGGAACCAAACCTCCACATCAGCAGGCACCAAGATGAAGACTTAACATTAAACTCATTGGACAGAAAAAGGGAAATTAGATTCAAGTCTTCAACATGTAAAAAAAAAAATTAGCAATACCATTCTTATGCAAATAATGCATAAAAGTGGCACAGTTTGCAAATGTGTATAAAACACATGATATCTGCGTTAAAAATATGATATGCTCTCCCTCTGCCAAAGGCACTTTAAAGTAAGTAATAGTTTAGCCCAAAGATTAAAGAGTGTCACCCTGGAGTACTGTATTAAAAAAAAAAACAAAAAACATAAGACCAGCATCTGTTTTAAAGCATAGATGATAAGATTGAGGGGCAGGAAGTAAACAAAGTAAAACAATAAGAATATTGACACACTGTGAAGAACAGAAGCAGTGCCGCTGATCATTATGTGTAGAAACGAATGGAAGCGGGTTGTGCTGCACACATTTTCACCAACAGTAAAATTAAATATTTAAAAGAAAAGAAACATCCAAGAGCCTGGACATACTGGACAAATGGACTATTGCCATTTGAGGTGGCCTAAGTATATAAAACACACTTACCCATTCTGAAGAGCTGTGGTGGGGTCATAAGTCAAGGCCATGCCACCCTATAAAGAAAGAACACAAAGTGCATATTGGGAGTCCTTGGGTGAGAGCAGGAACAAGCCCAGAATGTCACTGCTGGGCTAAGGTTTGGACAAGTCCCAATGCAGTCGTGCCAGAGGTTTTCTCATTGTGCAGGCTGCAAAACCCCACTCCAGACCCACACTCAAAAGTATGCCACGCAGCCAGTATCTCTCAGTTATAAACTCATGTTCTCAAGCTTACTACCTAAGCTCCTAGATGTCAGGCCATGGTAATTTCTATTCCACTTTCATGTCCTTCATGTTCCTGTCTCTTCAGAGGTCCTCTTACCATGTCTCCATTCCTTGGCCATGCCCGTCCATTTTGCACAAATTTTCCTTGGTTCTGTCGTTTCTTTGGCCCACCATCAGCAAATTTGCAAAGCAAGGGATCCGATGGTGCTGCCAAGAGAAAGAAAACAGGCAGCTGAGACCCACCTCACTTAGCCTACTTACACTCATGCAAGATTCCTCCAGAATCTTCACTGGAAGTAGCAACCTGTGGCCCTCTCAGCCTGATTCCCAGATGCCTCACCTGGTACTCCAGGGGGTGTCTTAATATATTTTCCATTAAAGTGGGTGATGATGGCTTCACACTTCTCTGTGGACTCCATCCTAAGGAGCACAAGAGGGGTTAGGCTCTAGCTTCTCCAGGATCTGTGCTCTCCCTACATTCAAAGAGAAAGCTCTAAGTTCCCAGCCCCATAAATGCTCCAAAAGCTGTGACTATAGAAACAAAGAGTTCCCTCTACATAAATGCAAGGTATCTTGAAGAGGCAACCCCAGTCTCTAATGCAGGTTCTCAACTGGCTCCTGTAGGGGTCCTCAAAGGAATAATGGAGGTCTGGAAGCTATGACTATTTCACAGAAGATTCCAATGGATGGATATAACATTGTGTGTGGTATATAAACAAAAACACAATAAATGGTGGCTGTTGCCACTGTTTTAATTACAAAATTCCTAATGGAAATTGTTCCCTTACTCTTATAAAATGGCACAAGCTAAGAATTTGTCAATATTTATTTTGTGCTTCTGGTTATAATTACCAAGTTTGGATTAGCTACAAATCATTGGGATTTGAGAAGTCTGTAAAGAGGAAGAAAGGAACTCTGGTGGCACTGTAGCTAAAGCATCAGACCACCAACCAAAAGGTCAGCAGTCTGAACCCACCAGCCACTCCATGGGAGAAAGATGAGGCAGTCTGCTTCTGTAAAGATTTAGACGTGGAAACCCTATGGGGCAGTTCTACTATGTCCTATAGGGTCACTATGAGCCAGAATTGACACAATGGCAGTGGGTTTGGTTTTAGTAGGAAGAAGAATAAGAAAGGGTGACAGAAAAATAAAAAAAAAAGTTGGGAACTAATGAGCCAAAGTATCTTATTAGGGGAAAGAGCACTGGGTTAGGAATCAGAAGACTGAGATTCCAATGCCAGTTCACCCAAGAGGTCTGCTGTGAGCTGAGACGTTCAGGAAAACCCTCTGGACCTGTTTCTCACTTATTCTTTGGAGACAATATCCTTCTACTCTATCTACCTCCATGGTTGTATTCATCAATCAAGTGAGGTAATGTATAGAAAATTATAAGGACCTATATAATACAAGGAACAGTATCTTCCCCTTTCCATAATAACAATAAATCTCAGTGTACTTTCTGTACCAATAGCCACTAAAAATATGAGCCATTCCTCTGAAGGGAGGCAACTTAAAAAGGACCTCAACTAGAATCTTTTCAGGAAGACCACACATCAGACATCCTAGAGCAGCAGTCTTCCACTGGATTACCCTACCCTTCACAGTCTTTCCAAAGGGAGAGCAGGCCCGGAGTTTGAAGTCTCTTTCTGAACCTCAGCTTCCTCCTAAAACCTTTCCTAAAACTAATCTGCCTGAATGAGGGAGAGCTCATGACCACTAGTGACCAAGGCTGAGGTCCCCTCTCAATTACTTCTCACCCATCCCAAATCTCAACATGAGGCACTGATGACTAAGTCACAAACCCTTTCAATTCTTTGCTTCCAACAAAGTTGGAAGACTTCAGCAAGTTGCCAACTGACACATTTTAAATCAGTTTTGGTGACAGATAACCTTGGCTCTTGGCATACCATACAGAATGAATTCAAAGAATTCCTGCTTTAACAAAACTTGTTCCATGCCCATCTATTTATTTGTGACAAGGTCTCTCAGTATGAAAACAAAAATCAGGACAACTGCTATTAAATCCTGTCTTCTACTAGCAATAAGCAATATTCACTGATGGCTACATGACCTAATTAGAAAAAGGTAAACAAAATAAAACTTATCCATGTCACAGCAAATGCGTTTCCAATAAAACATATTTTATGTGAAACAATTTTGTAGCAACATTTCAATACATTTAAGTTGTTCTGAACAACTGTGAACTAATAATTGTAAAGATAAATTTTTTATGAATTAAGTCAATATTTAGAATTTACAGTCACAGGAAAAAAGTTTAATTTATGCACATATTTTGTTGCAGGGAACTATGACAGGATGATCCATAAAAGACTTTTAATTATTAAAAAAATTTACACTAAAATATAATTCCATAAGGAAATGGAATGAAACTATAAGATGCAGAAGAAAAAAAAAAAACCCCACTGTAAGGCTGTTGTAAGATTTATGACTGTTAGAAAAAGAAACGGCCCATGCATTTTTTAAATGCATAATTTTATGTACTAAATTGTTCTGATATTTAGATCTCATTTGGATAAATTTTAAAATGATGTGAATTTTATTTTTAAATGTCAGTATTTATAATTCACTGGAAATTAAATTCATGCAAAAATACAAATGCATGAAAAAATTGTTAGATGCTAATGTAGAACACACAAAAGATTTCATAGTTTTTCAAAAGTGTTTAGAGCCATGGTTCTCAAACTTTAAGTCAAGGTACCTTGGACTCAGAGGTAAACTCTGAGGCACAGTGAAGGATAATTGAATGTTTTGAAGAAAATACATCTGTCGGACACTGTGTGAGCTACTAACTCAAAGCAGTTTACTATTTCAACATTAGATCACCCTATATTCTTTTTAGGAGCTCTGGTAGCATAGTGCCTAAGGCACTTGACTCCTAACCAGAAGGCTGGCAGTTCAAACCCACCAGCCACTCCCTAGAAGGAAGATGGGGCAATCTACTTCCATAGTGATACTGCCTCGGAAACCCAAGGAGAGGTCACTATGAGTTGGGTCCGACTTGATGGCAAACAACAACAACACATTCTTTTTGATAACATCATATGTTTGCAAAGCTAGGTTCTCAGTGGTTGGTATGACATCAAGACCATGAGAAAATCAGTGTGTAATAGGAAATGAGTGTGGAGGTGTCCAATCTGATGCCAAGGACAGAGACACTGCACACATCTTATTAGTAAGTATGGTTATTTAAGACTAAGATAAAATATCTTCTCTTTCAATGTATGGGTACTATTTATCCAAACAGCTACAAAGACAAGACACAGAAACTAAGTTACTGAAACTATATAACTGCTTAATAATTTAAGCTGCCAGCTGCCTCTTTTGGTCTAGGATGCTGTGAAAAAATTCCTCAGCCGACTCAACATGCTATAAACTGAGAAAATTTGGGATCCTCTGCTGCGAGAGTCTATGGGAGCAAAAAAAAGTTTGATGACCACAAGCCTAGAACCCCCCTTATAGTTATACTTGGAGCTGCCAGCAGGTGGTGCTACCAAGATTGAGTTGGCTAGGGAAGAGAACCACAGTCTGAAGCACTCCAGAGTAACGGGGTGTTCATGGAGGAACAAGACACTGTTAAACAGAAAGGGGCTTTCAGATCATTTGGTCCAGTAGTTTCCAGACGGCTCTTCAGTTTTTTAAACTTTTTCTTGTGGTTTGGATGACTGTTTACAGAGAAAATTAGTTTTCTGTTGAACAATTCGTACACATTTTGTTTTGTGACATTAGCGGCAATGGTTCCCACATAGCAACACCCTTCCCACTTCCTGTGTTCTTCATTTCCATTCATTCTCCTACTGCCCATTCCTGGCTTCTCAGCTTTGTTTTTGGGCAAATGATGCCCTTTTGGTTTTGTGTGGTTGATTGTACGAGGAATACGTTCTTCCCTGGTGTTACTGTACTGTTCACTATTGTTTGGCCGAACGCTGACCCTGCAGGCGGGTTCAGTTCCAAGCTTGCAGGGTGTCTAAGGGCCACAGTCTTGGGAGTTCCACTAGTTTCTATCAAATTAGTTAAGTCTGGTCTTTTTTGTGATTTTGAATTTTGTTCTACGTTTCTTTTTTCTCCTGCTTTGTCCAGGACCTTCTATTGTGATCCAGAGCAGATTAGAGCGGTAGGTAGTGGTAGCTGGGCACTATCAAGTTCTTTTGCTTTCAGGGTTGTGGAGGTTCATTAGTCTTTTGCACCATTTCCTTCAATCTTTGATTTTCTTCACTCTTTGCTCCGGAGAGGGAAAGACCAACAGTTGCATCTTGGTTGCATCTTAAAAGCTCACAAGCTTTTAAGACCCCAGTCACTACTCACCAAAGTAGGGTGTAGAATATCATTGTCTTTGTGGATTATGTTATGCCAACTGACCTAGATGTCCCCAAAAATTGTGGTTGGTCCTAAGCCCTCCAAACTGTTATAAAAAGGAATGGAATCCCCTTTCAAACAAAATCTTGTAATAAGTAAAAGCAGAACCAATTCTAAAGTGAATTTGGGGAGTTGAAGCCTTAAAACAATCACACCTAATATTGGACTGTTGTTGTTGTTGTTATGTGCCGTCGAGTCGGCCCCGACTCATAGCGACCCCTCCTTGGGCTTCCGAGGCAGTATCACTACGGAAGTAGGATTGCCCAACCTTCCTTCCGAGGAGTGGCTGGTGGGTTTGAACCGCCAGCCGTCTGGTTAGCAGGCAAGTGTCTTAGCCACTATGCTACCAGAGCTCCCAATATTGGACTAGGGAACACCTTATATGGATCACTCATCTGTACCAATCTTTTCCATTTCACAGGGTAAACTGAGGCTCAAAAATCTGAGATCGTGTAGTCATTAGCAGCAGAGCTGGTTCTAGAATCTAGGTCACCTAACAGATCTGAAAGGCAGACCAAACTTGCTATTTCATCCTAATGATCTTGAAGCCAGGTTTGGGGCTCTGCTCTACCACCTACTCCTCTGTGACCTTGGGGAATTCACTTCATATCGGAGACTTCAGTTTCCTCATCTGTAAAATGGGAAATTAATATTGAAGTACCTCACAGCATTGTTACAAAGATTAAATGAAATTACAGGTAGAAAAGTAAACTACAACAATATACGGAATTGTATTGATTGGCTTTGGATCAAAGGAACAGAAAGGATTGGGGACAGAATAAAGATGTGGGTGCTAATGGATTTTTTATTTGTTCTTAAGAACTTCTGGCCAATAGTTTGGTCCCTTGGGAGGGGCACAGATTTTTTTGGGTGACCTCCCAAGTGATATTCTTTACTAATCTCATCATTTCCCCTCAGCAGCCCTCACCTTGCAAAGCCAACCCCTCTGCTGGTCCCACTGGTGTCTCGAAGGATTCGGGTGGAGATAACCTGGCCAAAGGGCTTCAGCATTCCCTCCAGTTCTTGTTCATCCATTGACAGTGGGAGGTTTGAGATGTATAAATTTGTGGGGTCCTGCTCCTGTTGCTATGGGAATAAAAGTGAGAAAATAAAGTTCCCGTCTCTTACCTCTCCCCCGCCCTCAGTCCACATCCACAAAATGTCATCTCAAGAAAAGAGACAGTATGGGAGGGGAGGAGAGGAAGTATTGCAAAAATTTAAATAAATAAATGAGAGATAGTAGAAAGAGCCTCACATAAACAAAGAAAACCTTACCAACTGTCACGACACCCAATCTCACTATCCTGGGTTGTATGTTGAGCCCGGGGAAAAAATTCCAATTTAATTTTCCCAGAACTGTACAAGTCCATGATGTATTTATTGCCAGTGGTGTTTTGACTGTCTCTTTAAGAACTAGGCAGAGCAACACCCCTTCCTCCACCAACAGCCTGTCCCAGAGGCCAATTCTCTGGGATTGCATTGCTCCTTGGCTGGATTGTTTTGAGTGGCTCCCCCTCCCCCTCTTCCTGCCACAGCAGAATCCTCCAAGTAGGAATGTGTGTGTTCACTCCCTAATGGAGGGAAACCAGGAAGAACGGGGAGGAGGAAAGGGAAGGCCGGGCAGTGGAAGGGCCAGATGTGCAGCTCACTGGGTCACCAGGAAGCCCTGAAGGCTCCAGTCTCCTAGGAACTCTAAAGGCTCCTAAACACTGTGGGGGAGGGGCTTGTCTTTCTCCAGGAGGAAGAAGGGAGAACTCTTCTAGAGGGCGGAGCGTGGGAAGTGCCAATATCTTCCCATCACTGTATTTTTAGGAATTCAAGTACTCACTCTGGGTCACCAGCAATTTTAATCCATCCCTTTTCTGCCTTTCTCTTCAAGGCTTCATTTCTCTTTAACCATTACAGAAAAGGTTGGCTTGCAGGCCTGTTTTATCAAGCCCTACCCACAGTACATAGCATAGTGCCTAAGGCACTTGACTGCTAACCAGAAGGCTGGCGGTTCAAACCCACCAGCCACTCCTTGGAAGGAAGATTGGGCAATCTACTTCCGTAGTGATACTGCCTCGGAAACCCAAGGAGGGGTCGCTATGAGTCGGGGCCGACTCGACGGCATATAACAACAACAACAACAACAACCCACAGTACATATAAATGGCTTCAGAAAGGCAAAGGGACAATCCCCACAGAAGAGAAGGAGGGAGAAAAAAACTTCTTTCCAGTAGTCTGAAAGGGAAGACTAGCTCCAGGCAGATCTGAGATGGAGAGGCAGCTTCCTGCCCTGCAGTGGCTTCCCTGCCCTTACAGGGAACAGTGGTGGGAGGTTGAGGGCTTTGCTCAGAGTTGCACAAATGGCTTTTTCAGAGACATTGCAAAACCACCACAAGCTGACTGATAGGGAAGCAGGGGCCAAGGTGGAGACGCGGAAGCTTCAGGAGGAAGGGAAGAAGCCTCCTCACTTTCTTATCTGCTTACAACGGGATGAGAGAAATAGAGTTGGCAGAACTACCTGCACAGAGTTTAAATATCTTCCTCCTCCAGCAGCCAAGGGCTGCTCAATGGGACTGTGGACTAGCCTCCCTTGGGCCAGATGTAGTCAAAAAAACACCACAGTAAATTGTGGTCAATGTCATGAGACAAAGTGCATGTGAACTGCTGTATGGAAAGTGAATTTGCTCTGTAAATCTTCACCCAAATCACAATAAAATATATATTGTTTATATATATATATATATATATAAACACCACAGATAGCCCGTGCCCATCAGCTTCATGGTTCTTAAGCTCCCTGGAAGCTTGGAACTAACGAGAACTCTGGGGCTAACCCAGTCCTCGGAGGAACAGATATGGGTAGCACCCTTACCTTTGCCATCTGCGCCTGCACACCACTGGCTTTCAGCGCTGTTACAGCTTTCTGTGCTGCTGAAGGACTGTCAAAGTCCACAAAGCCATAGCCTGGAACAGAGAAAGACTATCAGAGGTGGGGTCTGCATGTGTATGTGTGTGTACGCCAGGAAGGTAGGAGGCCAAGGCTTTCAGGAGATAGTGGAAGAGTTATGATCCATATGATGGAAGTGATAGGAGAAAAGAGAGATTAAGAGGTTTCATGTGCTCCTCCAAACCTGTGAGACTTGGTCGATATTATGGCTGAGAATGCCAAGGGGAATGAGGCCCTCCCACCTCAACTCCCTTCCCTTTCAGAACTCTACAACTTCAAGAACTTGGCTTTTCTAATAAACCACAGGCCTCCCTCCACATTTCTAAAAGAATCCCCTCCTCTCTTCCAGCCACACCCCAGAAATGCTAAGTATGTAGGGAATGCAACCTCTCCAGAGCAGATAACCAGCCACCTGCTGCAAAAAGCACCTCCCCACACCAACCTACAGACCTTTCTCCTCCTTCCACCCTTCCAGCTCCATCTAGACTGGCTCAAAGCCCCTCAGAAAGTAACCCCTACCACGCTACTGCCCTCCCACAGACGGCATTTACATTGCTTTGCTAAGCAGAAACAATTTCACCTCCCCATCTCCAGCATCCAATCCAGGGAACACAAGGTCCAGAATAAGCCCAAAAGACTCAAAGGTGCTCTGTGCAATCTTCTGGTTGTGGGTCCCCAAAACACCATTTTAAGCTCTAACTATCTGGTCACCGAGGAATCTACATATCTACTAGTGTTTTAAGCCTGAAAACCTCAGACTCCTCCCTGATGCTAGGTCTTCGGGACTCTCGAAGTAAAGAGTAGAGGCAGGGACAGCCTCACTCACTCACTGCCACTCTCCATCCCAAGGATGGCCATTTACCCACCTTTGCATTTGTTTGTGGTCTTGTCCAATATGGCCTTCGTGGAGACAATCTTGCCATATCTAAGAGAAAGAAAAAAGCAAAGTGATAATCCGGAAGCAGGGACTATGAATAGGACAGAGTCTCAGACATCTAGACACACTCATGTCCTTTCTCCTCTCCCACTAGGACAACTGTTCTGAAACAAACCTTAATAAAAACAAAAAAAGAGAAATTTACTAACAATGCTACCCTTATATAAACCTATCACCCAAAGGTGCCTATAAGAAATAAGATAACTACAGTGTTTATAGGAGTTCTGGTGGCATAGCGCCTAAGCCATTTGACTGCTAACCAGAAGGCTGGTGGTTCAAACCCACCAGCCACTCCGTGAAGGAAGATGGGGCAATCTACTTCCGTAGTGATACTGCCTCAGAAACCCAAGGAGGGGTTGCTATGAGTCGGATTCGACTCGACAGCAGTGCGTTGTGTTTTATATTATTTATAATATCAACACATTTCCCTCTTCTTTCTAAGACTCAGACACAGGTGGTAAAGAGACCACTGCCTCTTTGGGAAAGAAGCCTGGCAATGTCCACACAGCACAGGGTTTGAGGGCAGAGCTCAGACTGCGATTCCTCAAGGACTAAACGTAATCTTCCATATATATGACTTATCTTCTTTTGGGCAAACACTATTCCTCCTATGAAAAACCTGTAGGCCAGTGAGCTTAAGATAAAGGCAGTGGAATAACTTGGAAAAAGGTAGCAAGAATAGTAGCCTAACTTGAAGAATGTAATGAATGTCACTAAATTGCACATAAACTGTTGAAATGGTGTAGTATCTTTGGTTGTGTGTACTTTCACCAAAATTTAAAAAAAAAAAATGAGAAAAATAAACCTATAGACATTTCTCTAACACCCTGTCCTTCTCCCCTTCCCCGCCCCTCCTGACTGCCAGGTTGAAGGTCAGCCTGAGCCAAACTGCTTTGGTTCAAATCTTGGTTCTATCACTTTCTAGCTATGTGTGATCTTGGGCAAGTCATTTAACCTCTCTGTGCCTCAGTGCCCTCGTCTTTAAAATGGAGACAGGATTGTCCAAACATGAAACAACTTAAATAATAAAAAGAGCACTAATGTCTGCCACTAGTGCTCTTTTTATTATTTAAGTTGTTTCATGTTTGGACAATCCTGTCTCCATTTTAAAGACCAGGGCACTGAGGCACAGAGAGGTTAAATGACTTGCCCAAGATCACACATAGCTAGAAAGTGACTCCTCGGAAGGAAGGTTGGGCAATCCTACTTCCGTAGTGATACTGCCTCGGAAACCCAAGGAGGGGTCGGTATGAGTCGGGGCCGACTCGACGGCACACAACAACAACAACAACAACGTCTGCCACATGGTAAAAAACCACAAAAACCAAACTCACTGCCTTTGAGCCAATTTGACTCATAGAGACCCCTCCTTGGGTTTCCGAGGAGGTATCTCTAAGCACTTAAAAAATCTTAACTGCTAATATTCTTACTACTTTCCTGGACCTCAACTGTAATCAACCACAATGCTCTTTCTCCTGCCTTACCATACTCTAAGACCTCCACTTTTCATTGCCAAGATTGAGTGTGTTACGGAGGGGCGTGGGTACAAGACCAGATGCAACAGCAGCGTTAGGAAAAACTATCTGAAATGTGGTAATAAGGCAAGAGAAGGGCTGCATCTCATTTCACTGTCATTCTGGAACACTGTCTAACAGGGCCTATGCAAGGACTATCTCATATCCAGGGGGATGTTTCTTTAACTTATCAGTTATTAGTCATTAGGGTCCAGATTTTGTGAAGACATATGCATCTTCTTTGTGAAGATACAATCTAATTTGTAGATTTTTGTCTGGTAAAAATGCAAATTACCTCTGTCCGGCAGAAAAAATAATCCCAAAGGTTATTGGTTTTATTATCCTGAAGGCCATGAAACAGTTATGTATTTAATCTAGCAATCTTATTCCAACAACTATTTCTTGAGTGCCTACTAAATCTGCAGTTCCTCCAATTCTCTTTGAACCTATATAACCATCCTGCTGGTCCCCTCATTCATGAGTTAAATAAATCTTTGACATGTGGTCATTTTATATGTGCATGACAGTCATGTTTTTCAACTTTTTAGAAATTATACTTTGGCAGTAGAGTCATATGGGAGTTCCCAAAACCTGAGCATTGGAGTATCACAAGTCAGGGATTTTATTAGAGGTGTTCCACTAGAAAAATATCCCAACATTCCATTCCAAGAAGGTGAAAATATTAAAGAGACAGAGCAGAAGTCACTAACAAAATCAGAAGTACAGACCTAACGGAGGGCAGTTGGCAGAGACTGAATTTGAGACCACTACCCCACACAACCATTTTTTCCACCTTTCTTCTCATCCCTAAAGAACACACGATGACTGATTTATTTGTTTTGTTTCTTGGCAGTCTCTCACTGATTTTTCTCAGTAAGGCTTCTGTGACCCAGTGTGTTACACAGAATAAACCAAGTAATGCCCCGGAGGTTGGGAAAAGAACCCGTTAAATTAGGGGTGGGGATGGATGTGGCCATCCTAGCCCTTCAGGGCTACACACTGGGATTCTCCCTCAAGCACAGGCAAGGGGAGGGGCGCAGGAGCCCTCTGACTGCAGGCCAGGGGACACACAGGCTGCTCTCCCTATCAAGGCCCCAGGGTGGAGCCTGCTGTGGTCTGAGCTGCCTGAGACTTTGAGCTCAGAATTTCCACTGCAGTTGGCAACAGCTGGGTCACTGCAATTTCCTCCTAGGAAGGACCCCCTCCAAGAGAACCAGGAGTTCTAGTCCAGACTCCACGCCTCACCTTCCCACCCACCAGGGTTTAGGATCCAGCAACACTTCCCTTGCAAGCCAGGGAGAGACAGCTGGGACAAAGGCAGGAAGTCCTTCCACGCATGGGAAACACCCTTCCTAGAAAGGCTTAACTCCCTGCTTGCAGCATCCATGAGGCTCCATCTGCCTGCTGTGCTCAGCCTCCCTGTGGTCCTAACTCATGTGGCACCTAATCCCTCCTGGCCTTACTCATACTTCCTCAAGTCCCCTCTGGGCTCCTGAGTTCCATCCTAGTGCTGGCTGTGATTATCCTCATCCCTTGAGACACAGCAAAAGATAGCACAACTGATAGGAAGGGCAAAGTGAAGGCCTAAAAGCTCCGTGCAGTAGAATTGAGTTTCTCCCCTGTCCTTGTAAGGAGCTCTGGTTGTATAGTGGTTAAGGCATATTGCTGCTAACCAAAAGGTCAGTGGTTCGAACCCACCAGCTGCTCTGCGGAAGAAAGACGAGGCAGTCTGCTTCATAAAGATTTACAGCCTTAAAAAACCAGTGAGATCCTACTCAAAGTATTCCAAAACATAGAAAAGGATGGAATCCTCCCTAACTCATTTTATGAAGCAAGCATAACCTTAATACCAAAACCAGGAAA
>NW_006922077.1:1530285-1535286 GCF_000298275.1 Orycteropus afer afer | reverse complement strand
GGTATGAAAGGATTTCTGTAGCACACTGTATCTGGTACAATATACACAGGGTGTAGAAATCAACAATAAAGATTTCCCTCATAAATCACTATTTCTGCCTATTATCATCCTCTCAAAAAATTACTAGTCCTAGACTAAGCCCCCTAAATTCCACTTACACACCCTTGTAGCAAGGTAAGGAGCTCTGGTAGCATAGTGGTTAAGGCACTTGACTGCTAACCAGAAGGCTGGAGGTTCAAACCCATCAGCTACTCCTTGGAAGGAAGATGGGGCAATCTACTTCCGTAGTGATATGGCCTCGGAAACCCAAGGAGGGTCGCTATGAGTTGGGTCCGACTTGACGGCATATAACAACAACAATACAGCAAGATAAGGTAAAGGAAAGACAAGTACTGTATATACACATAGCCTTTAGAAGTTTAGCTTGGGTGGTCTAGTGTTACCAAAGGAGCTTTGGTGGTACAGTGGTTAAGTGCTTGGCTGTTAACTAAAAGGTCAGAGGTTCAAACTGACCAGCCACTCCTTACAGGAGAAAGGTGTTACATTCTTCTTTCATAAAGATTTACAGGCTTGAAAACTCTTTGAGTTCTACTCTGTCCTACAGGGTCACTATGAGTTGAAATCTACTAGAAGGCAATGGGTTTGATTTTAGTGGGATGGCATTAGCAAAAGCCCATATGATTTGCATGAGCCAAATCAGTACCCCAAAAGAGCAAGAGGTTTACAGAGTACCTCTGTGACTCACAACATCTTGGGAGTAAAATTTTCTGCCTCTCCAGGCTTAGAGCAACTGTAACTTAGATATACTGTCATGGGAAAGTGAACCACTTCAGGAAACTATTTAGGAATATCTACAAAAGCTAAACAGATGACTCAACAATATACCCAAGAGAAACATGGACACGCTTGCATCAAAAGGCAAGAATAAGTTTATAGCAGCACTGTCTATTCACAGGTCTCAAACCAGAAATAATCAAAACATCTAATGGGTAAACTATGGTATATCTCTAAGACGGCATTCTTTAAGCAATGAGAATGAACAAACTTTTGCTGCATACAAAAATGTGGATGAATCTCACAAATAACACTGAGCAAGAGCAACGCAACGCGATGCAACGCAACAAGGGCAGCCGATATAAAAAGGTATGCACTGTATGACTATACGGACGCATAAGCCACACCAATCTGTTATTTAGAAGTCAAACAGATAGCTTGATGAGGGAGGTTAACTGGGAGGTAGGCTTCTGAAGAGGTAGCAGTGCACTACTTCTTGATGTGGGGACCGGTTGTAAGGCCTATGATTACAACGGTGTGTGTTCATGGGACTGGTCACAAAGCTGCATGATTTGTGTACTTTTCTATATGATTGTTATAGCTCAATAAAGAGCTTAAAGAGATGGAAAATGTACACAGCCTAAGGTTCTTATTTCTAGCTCTTTCTACCACTTACTTACCCAAACTCAATTTTCCCCATTAATCTTTCCATCTCACCCACAGATGCCCTTCTCTAATCATGACTCAAAATATGTGATTTGAAACACAAGACTTTCTGCCAAATGAAATTGAGCAGGGCATCTCTATACCCTTGGAAGTTTTTCAACATTTCTAACTGGGCTAATTCTACTATCTACCTCATGCCTCAAGTCTACTCTGAAGCATCTCAAGGTCAAATACAAATATAAATATATGCCAAAGACTGTTAGTGGTGACCACAGGTAGGAGGGAGGGGAAAGGGGAAGCTTTTGTTGGGGGGCATTGAGTTTGTGGTGGTGGGATATTTGGGAAAAGGACAGCAATAATGGTGGCACAGCATGAAAAATGCCATCCATGTCCCTGAGCTGCAAATGGGGAAGTTGTTATGTTGGTAAACGTTTTGTTGTGCATGTTTTCACAATAAAAGTAAGTAAATAAATAAATAAATACCTCAAGGTCTTCAGGGGGTAGCTTCAGAGTGGTAGCCTCTTTCTTTCTCCTTTTATTCCCTTTATTTTTCCCCTTCTTCCACCTGCTTTGTCTACAAATTTGACAGCTCCTTTGATTCACTAGGAATATCTCCAGCAGCAGAAACTCTCCAAAGAGTCTAATTCAATTCTTCTACTCCCCCTTGCCAGGAGCTCTGGTAGCATAGTGCCTAAGGCACTTAACTGCTAACCAGAAGGCTGGCAGTTCAAACCCACCAGGCACTCCTCACTCCTCGGAAGGAAGGCTGGGCAATCTACTTCCGTAGTGATACTGCCTTGGAAACCCAAGGAGGGGTTACTATGAGTCAGGTCTGACTTGATGACACATAACAATAACAACAATGTCTCCCTTGCAAAATAAGCTTCCTACTGCCTTCTAAGAAGTATCCGTAGCAATACTGAGTGCTTCTATTCAAGGTGAAGGAAAGAGATCTTTCTACTAAAATCATCAGCTCAAGGAAGATGCTGGAAAGAAATTCAGTCGCATCCTGGCTTTCCTCATACAATAAGGTTTTAAATAATAGTAGTAGGCAGGATTTCTTTACGAGGGATTGCTGTCAATATGAGGTAGAAGGAAAATACTATTACATTTCAGGTTAAGAGTACCTGACAAGAAGCAAGTATCACCTAATCTGTACCTGGAGGCCTCCCCACATGCAGTCTAACTTACGGCTGACACAGCTTAACGAGGTCCTGGTCAGTAGTGCCTGGCTGCAGTCCTCGGATGTACAGGTTGGTTTTGCTCAGCTGGTCATTTCCATTGCTTCCACTGCTGCTGCTAGGGTTACTGTTGCTTGGACTAGGTGGTGCCATCTGCTGAGCCAATGACACATAAGGCTGTAGGAAGACAGGACGACCAGAAGGTCAGAAGGGTTATCACGCAGATATTGCAAAGTCAGGAAGATCCTAGTGCCCTGGAAAGAATGATTCCAAAGCTGAAGAACAACGAACTCAGAGAAGGGGGGGAGGGGGAGCTTAACGGAATGTCTCTGTCATAGAATGAAAATATATTTAACTATCCTACCTTTCAGTAAGGAGCTCTGGTAGCATAGTGGCTAAGACACTTGCCTGCTAACCAGACGGCTGGCGGTTCAAACCCACCAGCCACTCCTCGGAAGGAAGGTTGGGCAATCCTACTTCCGTAGTGATACTGCCTCGGAAACCCAAGGAGGGGTCGCTATGAGTCGGGGCCGACTCGACGGCACATAACAACAACAACAACAACAACCTTTCAGTAATAATGAGTGCAGTACAGTGAATTTATGGCCCTTCTAGCCATAGTCCTTGTAACTCCCTGAGTTGTAACACCTGAGATGGCACACGAGCTCAGCCCTCTAGGCTGAGGCACACTGGTGGAATGGGGTGCCTTCAGGCACTTATCAGCACAGCAAACATTTGCCTGAGAGGGAGGGGTCCAACAGCAGAAGGCCCCATCCTCAGCAGGGCCTTGTGGTAGAGGGTAAGAAGCTGTCCTGATTAAGTATTGTATCCTGTGTTTTCCTGATCCTGAATTGTAATCTGTTACTTCCCTAATAATTCATAATTGTGAGTATTATCGGTTAAGTCTTATCAAACCCAGCAGAGGGACAGAGAGTGCCATGGGAGGGACGTCTAGTATCAGAACTGGTAAAAATGTTAGAAGGTGGAGGCAGGTCTGACCTCCACCTCACAAAACAAAATAAGTTAGTGTTTATCAATAACAAACAGCCTTGGGCTGTTGATTTTGATTCTCCTTCCCCCTTGTGAAGTTAGAGGTCAGGCCCGGCAATGTTAAAATAAGACCAAAATAAGCTTCTTTAGGTTTTGAAAAAAGGTATAAATGAATAGTGAATTTTTTTTTAATCATATAAATGCCGCAGAACAGGATTAATGTCTGTCTCTTAAATAAACTGTGTAATGAGATGAGACTAATACAGTCTAGTTCCACTCTAGAATGACAAAAAGATAATAAAAAATTACCATATCATGAAATGTGTGAGTAAACTGAGTAAGTAAATTGAACACCAATTACTCACAAAACTATAGACTATGAGACCTGCAAAATACCTGCAGGAGCTTGAAAATTATTGTAAATATAGACAAATAAAAAAAATACATTAATTATCATGTCAGGTAGTAAAAATGAAGTTTCTTACCATCTTAATAGATGCTTGTTGTTGTTGTTATGTGCCGTCGAGTCGGCCCCGACTCATAGCGACCCCTCCTTGGGTTTCCGAGGCAGTATCACTACGGAAGTAGGATTGCCCAACCTTCCTTCTGAGGAGTGGCTGGTGGGTTTGAACCGCCAGCCTTCTGGTTAGCAGTCAAGTGCTTTAGCCACTATGCTACCAGAGCTCCTAATAGATGCTTAGTCAAAAGTTATTTATAATTTAGAAAGTTTAAATGAATGAATAATTGATATACTACGCTCACAGAAATTCAAGAGTTGAGGTAAAACAAATGTTAATCTTTTGCTACTGATACGGAAACAGGCAACCAGATTCTGCAACCTTTTCTAGGTACTTCTGTAAGAGACAAAATACCAGACTGGTCTGAACATGTGTCCAGTCCTTCAACCCATATTTTATATTCTTATGCTCTAATCAGGCTTCTGTGTTCACATTTACATTTGGTTCTTAATACTTACCGAAATTTGCATAATTACCAATAATAAAGTGCATATTACTACATCATATTCACATCCCAGTCCTCCCCTTAGCTTAAAGCATTTTGCACTTTAAACCTATTTAGTATGACTTGCCTCTAAAATGCTAGTTTTATCACCAGTGTTTTTGTTCCCCTTTCACTTTTGATGACTATAGTGAAGGACTGGGGTAATAAGGGAGTGAAAAGAAAGAGAAATACGAATATCAAATAGGGGGAATTTCCTCTCAAGAATCTTAGTTAATGTGAATGTGTCTTTTAGATTTCATGTTTCTGACCTTTCCAACACCACCAGACCAAACTCAGTTCTGACTCACAATGACCCTTCCTTGGGTTTCCGAGAAGGTATCTGGAGGGAAGTAGATTGCCCAGTCTGCCTTCCAAGGAGTGGCTGGCG
>NW_006922077.1:1516165-1529862 GCF_000298275.1 Orycteropus afer afer | reverse complement strand
GAGTCAAACCAGACTCATAGCGACCCCTCCTTGGGTTTCTGAGGCAGTATCACTACGGAAGTAGGATTGCCCAACCTTCCTTCCGAGGAGTGGCTAGTGGGTTTGAACCGCCAGCTGTCTGGTTAGCAGGCAAGTGTCTTAGGAAGAAAAGAATTCAATACCACATTGAGATGGCCCAAAGGCTCTGGATCCTATTGTAACTTTTAGTACATTCTTTATGTTTCCTATTCTGGTCTCCCTCTTTCGGCCAGCACTTACACTAGAATTTCCCAGGTAGAATATCCTGTATCCAAGGAAAATTTATTATTCCTCTGTGAAGCTGGCGATAGTACATGACATTACCAACAAGGTGGTACAGTGCATGCGCATCTTTTTAAGCAATTTTTAAAGGCCCAGAAAATAAGGCAGATCAATCTAATTAAGGTCATACTGCTAGTGCTAGTGCTAGAAATATATATAGTATATATATATATACATATATATATATATATATATATACTATATCAAAATGGGAGCTCTGGTAGCATAGTGCCTAAGGCATCTGCCTACTAACCAGAAGGTTGGTGGTTCAAACGCACTAGCTGCTCCTCAGAAGGAAGACTGGGCAATCTACTTCCCTAGTGATACCACCTCAGAAACCCAAGGAGGAGTTGCTATGAGTTGGATCTGACTTGACAGAATGAGTTTAGTTATATCAAAATACCCTACCTTGAATTACTGTATATCAGTGAATAATAAACACTAGTGAGTCAGGCCTCCTCCACCATGATTACTATCATAATTGCACTATCTGATTTAAGAAGAGTCAAGAAGATTGTGTCCTGTATTCTAATCACAGATCTCAATTCAGAATAAGGAGATCACTGCTGGAGTGCATTAAATACAGTGTGCCCTTTCTCACCTCTAATGATTTGCTATTATAAATCATTAGCTGAAAAAAACCAACCTCCTTCTGAACATGAAGCACCTAGGGGTGCTGGTGATGATAATGAAGACGCCCACAGACACGATAATGAAAGCAGCTCTAGTAGCAGCTTATTCCCATGTGCCAAACACCAGCAGTTGAGGGGACCACTTACCACAGCTGAGTTTATCTATCCCCTTTCCCAATGTCAGAGAATATTTCTAAATGCAAAGTATAATGATGCCAAGGCTGTCCAAACAAGACTGCAAGGGTTATTGGGGAAAAAAGTAATTTGAAGTTATTGGTTTGCTACTATGGTTATGGGAGCTCTAGTGGCATAGTGCCTAAGGCACTTGACTGCTAACCAGAAGGCTGGCGGTTCAAACTCACCAGCCACTCCTTGGAAGGAAGATGGTGCAATCTACTTCTGTAGTGATACTGCCTCAGAAACCCAAGGAGGGGTCGCTATGAGTCGGGTCCGACTCGACAGCACATAACAACAACAACAACTATGGTTATAACCTTGCTTTTAATACTAAGGTCTTAGCTATAATCTAAAAATGTGGCTTAATCAATAATGAACTTGCTGAAAGGCCGGAAAGATTCCTAGGTTTTTGTTTTTGTTTTTTTTTTAAAAAGATATGGCTCAAAAAATAAAACTTTTATCTCTTGCTATTCCCAAGCACCTTCTTAAGTTGATGCATAGGTTTGGCACCAAAGAGAAACTGTAGGAAAATAATCATTTTGAGGGGTAAGAGAATCCAAAGAGGGAAAAAAAGTGAAGAAAGTCTGTAAGTAAAGCTCATCTGGCTTCCCAAAATAAACTACTTGGCGAGATGGACCCTGTACAATGATCATTTTTGTTTACCTGTGTACATAAGGAAGGAGCTTTGGTGGTGCAGAGCCTAAGGCATTTGACTGCTAACCAGAAGGTTGGTGATTCAAACCCACCAGCCACTCTGCAGAAGGAAGATGGGGCAATCTATTTCTGTAAAGATTTACTGCCCCAGAAACCCAATGGGGGTCACTATGAGTTGGAATCGACTTGACAGCAGTGATTTTTTTTGGTTATGTACATAGGAAAGGGTAACATGAATAAGGGCTCAAGGGACTGAGATATTCCCACTGGAGTAGGAAAGTATTTTACAAAGCCCTGGTTTCTCCAGTGTCCTACATTTGCATTACCTCTTTATGTTTATTCAGCTGTAGAAGCCGTAACTCTTTAACAAGAAAGCACCATAAAACATATATTTATATCCAGATTGAGGGAAGGGTGATGGCTTGAGTAGGCTGTGGCTAACTACAGAGGAAAAGACCTAAAAGATTTATCTCCTTCATCAGAAGGGACCAATCCCAGAATTTTTGCTGACTTTAAGTCCCATGAAGGCAGAAAACTGTCTGACTTGCTCATTTCTGTATCATAGTGACTAGCCCACAGCAGACATCCAATAAATATTTATTGATGAATAAATAACCACTGCCCACTCAGCTGTTCATTCAGGGAAAGGAACAGTGAAATACCCAGGGAGCAGTTTTGCCTCTGTTCTGCTTTCATTTTATCTTTTACCTTAGGTCAGAAGGGCCAAGATACCTACCAGTGACACTTAAAGCTAACCTTAAGCCTGAACCCTTGTTTTGGTTACCTACTGGGACTCTGACAGGAATATACCACACATGGGATGGCCTTAACAAACAGGAGTTTTTTCTTACAATTTGGAGGCTTAAGTCCAAGTTCAAAGTGCCAAGCTCTAGGGGCTGGGTGAAAGCCCCTCAGCCTTGGGCTTCAGCTCTGTCTCTTGCTCCTGACCCACTGAAACTAGAGGCTTTTCTTCACTCAGCTGCTGGCTGCTGAGGCTGCCAAGCCCAAGGTTGACAAGTAAAAAGGCACAGTCCTGATGTTACCAAACCACACGGCAGGCCGTTCATTCAAGTCCGTTGTAAGTCCCCAGGTCGGCAGAGCATGGCAGGCTGCTGAACAATGACACGGCTACATGCAGGGTCCAAGTGTGCTGTTAAGCTAGAGACTGTTCCCAAAGCTGCTACTCAGCTGCTCAGAGTAGATTCCACCATGGAGTTGATTACCAGTCTCATCATGGGGAATACTACATCCAGCTGCCCAGACACTCAACCAGGCCCAGCCAAGTTGACACACAGATATAACCACCACACCCCTTAAAGTGGTGGTACTGAGCAGCTGCCTAAAAGCTAGAAGACAAAGTAATGCTTAGTACTGAGAGGTGACTACAATGATGTGTTTTTGCGTTAAACAGTTTAAATCTTATGACTCCAGAGATTCTTAGAAGGTGTCACAGCATAATCCTCTGTCCAGCCTTTAAATACTATTCCCCCAACCTTTATTTTTGGATGGTCTCAGTCTTGAACAATAAAAGAAACAAAAAAGAAGGAATTACTATATAATCTATATGATACATTAAGTAACTTTCTGAGTGGGTAAGAGAGGTGACAGCCCTGAAGACGTGCAGGATCAGTTCACTGAGTAGGTATGTAGGTACTTTGCTGCCTGTCTCACAGTTTCAACTCTCTAAATGTGTTTTCCATAAAAACATCTCTCCAAATTTCTCCTGGATCCTTACGAGCTGCTAAGGGAAACATCAAGCCTCTGCAGACACATAACACTCCACATGGGTGAATTCTCCATATTCTGCAAAAGAATTCTGCCCTTTACTCTGAGCGGGACTCCTAATTGCAAACGAATAACCATAACTGACATTTGGCACTTGCAAAGTACATTCTATCTATGATCCCATTTAACCATTCTCTCTTTATCTTCCTTCTGCTTTTACATGTAACTGTTCACTCAAAAAAACTCAGTGGTTGGAACCCACCAGCTGCTCTGTGGAAGAAAGATGAGGTAATCTGCTTCTGTGAAGATTGACAGCCTTGGAAACCTAATGGGGGTCACTGTGAGTTAGAACTGACTACATGGTAGTGAGTTTGGTTTGGTTTTTGTTCACTCTAAGGGGAGTGGCTCTTCTGGGAAACACCAAAGTCTTCATCACACTGGTGTCCTTTCATGGCCTTATATACTAGATTCATTTCCCCCAACCAAGGAACCCTGGTGGCATAAATGGTTAAGTATTCAACTGCTACCAAAAGGTTGGCAGTTAGAACCCACTTAACAGCTCTACAGGAGAAAGAGCTGGAGATCTGCTTCCAAAAAGATTACAGCCAATGGGGCAATTCTACTCTGCCACTGTCACATGGGCTCACTATGAGTTGAAAACAACTTGAAGGAACCTAACAACAGTCAAGTCCTCCAACCACACTAAATCTGCTATTCCCCAGCACTTGCTAGAAGGCCTGAAATTCTAGATCACATGTGAGGATAGTTGTTTTTTTCCAAAGCTAAAACCTTTAATTTGAATACCTAGAACCACCAACTGGCTGTTAATCATCATATGCCACAATTTTCTAGCTATATAAAATAAGGATATCTGTTGTCAAACATTGGTAACTATGAAAAGTTTATGACAAGTAATGAATAGTGTCTTAAAAGTAAGTGAATGGCCATCTAAGATGCAGTTATTGGTCTCTCCCCATCCAGGGTAACGAAGAATGAAGAAAATCAAGGACTCAAGGAAACAACAGGGTCCAAAGGACTAATGGACCACGTGCACCAAAGCCTCCAACACCTTGACAGAAGAACTCAATGGAGTCTGGCTACCACTACCAACAGCTCCGATCAGAACCACAGAAGGCCCTGGATGGAATGGGAGAAAAATGTAGATTGAAATTCAAAATCATAAAAAAGACTAGACTTACTACTGATCTTATGGAGACTGGTGGAACTCCCAAGACTGTAATCCTTAAAACACCCTTCAAACCTGGAATTGAACCCACTCCACTCCCAGAGAACACCTTTCAGCCAAACAAGAGACAGGGCTAGAAAATGAATAGTAACACTTGTGAGGAATGTACTCTTCAGAACAATTAACCACAGGAGACCAAAATGCAGCATTTGCCCCAAAACAAAGCTCAGAAGGCAGGAAAGGAGAAACAGAAACAGGGGAGCCAGGAAGGAAGTAGGAAAACTGCTGTTACACTGAAGGGATTGCAATTAATGTACCAAAACAAAATGTATATAAATTATTGAATGGAAAATTAATTTGTTCCGTAAACTTTCACCCAAACCACAATTAAAAAAAAAAAAAAAATCAAGTAAAAAAAAAAAAAAAAACCCATAAGCATCAAGTCAAAGAAAAAAAAAGAACATCAAGTCGAAAAACAAAGTATGTAGTAAGATACTTCTCCTAGGTATACACTCCAAAGACTGGAAAGACTCAAAAACAGACTTGTACACCAGCATTCATTGCAGCACTATTCACAATAGCTCAAAGGGGGAAACAACGTAAATGCCCATCAACAGATGAATGGATAAATAAAATGTGATACATAAATACAATGGAATATTAGTCAGTAGGTGACATAAAGTCTTGATGCATGCTGTAGTAGGATGGAGCTTGAAAGCATTATGCTGAGCAAAAGAAATCAGTCCCAAAGAGAAAATATTGTATGATGTCACTTATATAAAAAGACAAGAAAAGGCAAATGTATAGAGATCAAAGGTTACTGATGGTTACTAGGGGTGGAAGATGGAGGGAAAAGAGGGTAACAGTGATGGAAAAATGACATTAATTAAGGGTAGCATTGCACTGCCAATTATTATAGTTGAATCGGCAAAAGTTGTGTGATATACTTACCACAACAAAAAGTAGCTGCTGAGGCTGCCTCTGTACAACCAAACACCTCATGGGATATGGTTCCTTGGTTTGGAGGTTTAGGGTCATGGTTTCATGGGACATCCCAGTCAATTGGCCTAATAACGTATTTAGTACTTCTTTCTACCTCCTACTTCAGCGTGTAGCAACTAAGGCCTTAAAAGCTTGCAAGTGGCCATTCTAAGCACAACAATTACTCTACTCACTTGGAACAACAGAGAAAGGAGGAGAGTCAGGAATAGGAGGATATGGAATGTGTGGATAATTACCTCCATGAACAACTGTCTCCTTGCCATGGCACCAAAACAACTAGATGGTGCTTAGCTACTATTATAGAGCATTATGATCAAACACTCTATAGAAGAATCTCGATGAAAAGGGGGGAAATGCAGAACAGAACAACAAGTTGTCATGGACTCTAGACTTTCTGGAGCCATGGAAGGTAGGTGAACCCCTGAAACTACTGCCCTGAGATAATCTTTAAACCAAAAATATCACTTGAAGTCTTCTTAAAATCAAACAATAGTACAGCTTAACTAGTAAAAAAGGTCTGCCTTGAACATTATGCTCTTGTAAGAACTATTATGGTATCAAATTGATAACAGCAACTGGAAAGATCAGATAGGAAGCTTAGAGGGCAATGAGTTTATGTTAATGGGGAAGAAAAACTCAGAAATGGAGGGTGAGAATGGTTGCACAACTTGAAGAATGTAATCAGTGTCATTAAATGGTACATGTGGAAACTGCTGAATTGGTGTATGTTTTGCTATGTATATTCCCAAGAACAACGAAAGAAATAAAATTTAAAGAAAAAAAAGTGGATGACAAGAATGCTTTGATTCATTATACTTGATCATTTTTTTATGGGTTTGAATTTTTTCATTATTAAACATTAACAAAAAAAAAGGATAACTTACACTTAGCTGCCAAGATTGTTGTAAAAATAAATCAAATAATACAGATTATCTTACTATGTCAGGAAATATATAAAGTAGAAAGCCACAAGATTAACGTATTTTATAGAAACACCAGTGGAAATATGACTTAGACATTGTGGACTGAATTGTGCCTCCCCCCATAAAATACATGTAAATCCTAACCCTATACCTGTGAGTGTAATTCCATCTAGGAACAGGGTGGTCTTTGTTATGTTAATGAGGTGATATTAGTGTAGGGTGTGTCTTCAACCAATCACTTCTGAGATATGATGGGGTCCTTTAGGCACAGAAGCAAGAAAGTACAGATGAGAGAAGGCAGATTCCATCCCACATGAAGAGTGCCAAGGAACAGAAGCTGAAAAGAGGCAAGGACCTTCCCCCAGTGACAGAGACCCTTCCCTAGAGTCAATACCCTGAATTTAGACTTCTAGCCTCCTAAACTGTGAGAAAATAAATTTTTGTTCATTTCATGAGAGCATATACCTAAGGCATTTGACTGCTAACTAGAAAATTGGCGGTTCAAACCAATGAGCCACTCCTCAGAAGGAAGAAGATTGGGCAATCTACTTCCATAGAGATACCGCCTTGGAAACCCAAAGAGGGGTTGCTAGGAATCAAATCAACTCAATGGCAGTGAGTTTGTTTGTTTTGTTTGTTTATTTCCTGCAAGGCCCCTCCATGCAAAAACAACTCTTTTAAAAATAAATAAAAACAAGAAAGGTATCTCTGGAATATGCAGAACCTGAGAGACAGACCCATGCAACACATTTGTCCACTATATTGTTGTTAGGTGCCTTCAAGTCCATTCTGCCCCACAGCAACCCCACGTGACAGAAGAGAACTGCCCCACAGGCCTTTCTTGGCTGTAACTGTTGTTGCTGTTAGCGACCCCTCCTTGGGTTTCCCACGCAGCATCACTACTAGTGACCCCACCTTGGGTTTCCAAGGCAGCATCACTATGGAAGTAATTGTCCCATCTGCCTTCCCAGGAGTGGCTGGGGGGGGTTTAAACCTTCTGATAAGCAGTCAAGTGCCTTAGGCACTAGCGACCAGAGCTCCCTGGCTGTAATTTGGTGGTTTTAAAAGCTCTTTCTCAGCACTCTATTTCCTCCTAGCACAAGGAAACCTGACATCAGCTGCAGCTCCTTATATCTCTTTCTTCCTTCTCCTCCATGACTCTTCCCACTCTAATGGAGTCCCTGGGTAGTACAAACAATTAAGCACCAAAAAGTCGATGTTTGGAATCCACCAAAAGGCGCCCTGGAAGACAAGCCTGGCAATCTGTGTCAGAAAGGTCACAGCTTGAAAACCCCATGGAGCGGTTCTACTCTGCACATACAGTTTTGTCAAGAGTCAGAACCAAATCCACAGCAAGTAACAACAGTATGGTGGATCAACCATCTGGCCTCCAGGGAGTTACTGACGTGCCTATTACATGGTATTCAAACTAGGTCACCAGTGTAAAACTGCCGTCTAAAAATTCTAAACCAAAAACAAGAGGAGCCCAGTGGTTAAAGCACTCAGCTACAAAGGAAAAGGTTGGCGGTTCAAACCCACCAGCTGCTCCAGGGGAGAAAGATGAGGCAGTCTGCTTCCCTGAGGATTTGTAGCCTTGGAAACTCTATGGGGTAGTTCTACTCTGTCCTCACAGGGTCCCTATGACTCTGAATTGATTCAACAGCAATACGTTTGGTTTTGGGTTTAAACCCAAATAACTATAGACTCCTTGGTTAAGCATATAGTCACAACATGGTATCTGGGAATCCTTTTGTATTGGATATCTTCCACTTGCCCTTCCTCCAGAAGACTTGCCATCTTTGTCCACCCTGCTTTGTGCCCCAGGAACTTGATCACATGGAGCGCATGAATAGGCTTTCATGCCCTTTGACTTCCAATAGATCAGAGTATTTATTTCCCCAGCTGCTCCTCCTGCCAGAACACATGGTTTAGATGCCTACCTCTACCGAAGCTCACAGCCTCTTCCCACAGTTACTCTCAGATTCTGGTAATCTCTCTCAATCCACTTGTACTTTTAGATCTAGAGGTAATGTAAACTCTGCAGTTGCTGTTAAGGTACACTGTCATCTCTTGCTAGTTTCCTTAAATCCCTTTGTAAACAATCTCTTTATTAAACTTTTCTCAAATTACTCAGTTTAGTCAGTGACTTCAACTCAGTCAGACACCCTGACTGATGACCCAACCACTATTCATCAGCTCAGGTGGAAGAGGATTTGTGCCAGCTCTGACTGAAATTCTGTGTTCTTCAAGGTTGGATAAAAAACTTCCTCGATGTGCAAAACTCCTCAAGGCACAGTTGAATGCAGAATTTTGTTCTATATTTATGTTAGACTGGGTTCTCTAGAGAAGCAAAACCAGTAAAGCTTATATATAGAGAGAGAAAAAGAATGTATCTTAGGAAAATGGCTCACACACTTACAGAAGCTGGCAAGTCCCAAGTTTCTGGATCAAACGTCAAGCTGGAGGCTTTTCCTGACTCACACAGCTGCAGGGGCTGACAAGCTCAAGGTTGGCAGGCAGTATACTGGCTGTTGACTACAATGAATGATGAATCCAAGATCTCCAGGCCAAATGGTAGACTGTTTGCTCATAGACAGTTGTAGGCAGCACAACAGAATCCCAATCCACAGAAGGGTGTCTCTTTTCCCAGGATGTCCATAAATATACAGGAAGCAAACCACACCCCTAGGGAAACTCCCTTTCAATGGATTGGCTGCTCAAAACATATACATCTGATCCCATCATGGGAACAACCCACATCACAACAGCTTAAACCACACAGAATTGTGGTCCAACCAAGTTGACACACAGCTCCAACTATCACAATATTTATTTGTGTAACACTTTAATAATATCTTAAGTTCTATCATATATATGATTCCATTTGATTTTCCTAACAGCTCTGTGAAGTGGAGTAAAATAACCCAGTTGCGGTCAAGTCAACGCTAACTCATGACAGCCTCATGCGTGTGTTAGAATAGAACTGTGGTCCACAGGGTTTTCCTTTCCTTTTCTTTTTTTTCATTGTGATTTGGGTGAAAGTTTACAGAGCAAATTCATTTTCCATACAGCAGTTCATACACATGTTGTTTCATGACATTGATTGCAATTCCCCACAATCTAACAGTTCTCTTCCCATTTGCTCCCTGTAGTTACCTCTTCCCTGTGTCCTTTCCCATGCATTCCTGACATCCAGAGGAATTTCAATAGCTGATTCTTCTAAGTTAGGTCACCAAACCTTTCTTCCCAAGCACCTCTGGGTAGACCTGACCTCCAACCTTCAGTTAGCAGCTGAGCATGTTAACTATTTGCACCACCCAGTGACTCCTACTATGTAAGGAGGGGATACGTTACTCCCTTTTAAAATTTGGAAACTGAGACTCTCAGACTTACATTAACATGCTCTGTCATATCACTCTGCCTTTTTAAGCAGAGTCAAGTAAGAGGAATCCGAAATGCGTAAAGCATCAAAATCAGGGCAGACAGCTAAACAAGCACACAAGGCAGTCCTAGGCATGGCCTGTCCCTTTGTTCGTCTTCCCCTTTAAGAGAGTAGATCTAAGCTCCCTGGCAACAGGTAATATCCAGTCAGGGTAGAACATTTAAGTAACAAAAGCACGAGAACTATCAAACAACTAGTTAGAGAAAAATCTCTCATATAAGACTGATACTTACAAAGACCAACTAGAGCAAGAGCCCTCATCCATACCAAACCAAAACCAAACCTACTGCCGTCAAATTAATTCTGACTCATTGTGACCCTATAAAACCAAAACCAAACTCACTACTGTCGAGTAGGATCCAACTTATAGCGACCCCTCCTTGGGTTTCCAAGGCAGTATCTCTACGGAAGTAGACTGCCCAACCTTCCTTCCAAGGAGCAGCTGGTGGGTTTGAGCCACCAGCCTTCTGGTTAGCAGTCAGATGCCTTAGGCACTATGCCACCAGAGCCCCCTTGTGACCCTACAGGACAAAGAAGAACTGCCCATTGGGTTTCCAAGGCTATAAATCTTATCGAAGCAGACTGCCACATCTTTCTCCCATGGAATGGCTAGTGGGTTCAAACCACCAACTTATAGTTAGCAGCCAAGTGCTTTAATTGCTGCACCACCACAGCTCCTTCCTTATCTATATAGTACATGACAATGCTATGGTGGGAATAACCTTTTTTTTTTTTAAATTGTGGTTTGGGTGAAAGTTTACAGAAAAAATTCATCTTCCATACAGCAGTTCACATACACTTTGTCTCATGATTGCAATTTCCCACAATGCAACAGCTCTCTTCCCACTTCCTCCCCATAGCCACCTCTTCCCTGTGTCCTTCCCTCCCATGCATTCCTGGCCCCTGAGCTGTCTCCCTGTGCATACATAGCCCTACTATTCTCCTGTGACTGATATCTCCAAGGAGTGTAACTACCTAATGTAAATGTTCAGCTCATATGCCGGTCTTTTGTTTGGCTGGAAGCCACAGGAGTGGGTTCAATTCCAGACCTGAAAGATAGCTAGGGGCCATAGTCTCAGGGGTTCTACCAGGTTCTATCAGATCAGCAAACCTGGTCCCTTTTTTTTTCCCCCATGATTTTGAGTTTTGTTCCACATTGTTCTTTCATTCTATCCAGGATCTCCTACATAGATCCCCCTCCGAGTGGTTGACAATGGTAGCTGGGCTCCAACTAGCTCTTCTGGTCTCAGGGTATAGACCTTTTTGGCACACGCCTGCAACGGTGTTAACTAACATAGTTAGTTAGGAATAACTAACTATGCTTCCAGTTTGTGGGTACATGCCAGTGGGGCAACACCTCATAAGTAACAGGAAACATACAGATTCATCAAAAAAGTTTAATTAACTTCTTAAGACAGAAAAAGGATCTCTCTGATCTTTGAAGGCCAAGTAGATAAAGTCTGAACATGAAGCCAGTTGGGTGAGGAAAGTATGGGTGGAATACAGCTTGAGTGTTACTCCAAACCCCTCCACTATTCAGCCTGGCTAATGAATCTGCTGTTTTTAAGAGGATGGATGACCTGGGAAGGTGTTGCAAAGTGAAAGAGAACAGCAGCACCATTAGCGCTTCATGGCCTCAGAGGCATTGACTGTGAGAACTGCATTTGCCTCTTCCACAACACAGTTGCTTTAGATAGAGAAAAAACAGAGGAAAAGATAATGGCTGCCTATGGCACATCACAACAACAACATGGTTTATTTAGTGACTAAGGCACTTAACTGCTAACCAGAAGGCTGGCAGTTCAAACCCACTAGCCACTCATCAGAAGGAAGATGGGGCAATCTACTTCCATAGTGATACCACCTCGGAAACCAAAGGAGGGGTCGCTATGAGTCAGATCCGACTCCACGGCAGTGGTTGGTTGCATTTGTCATTTATCCTATTTTCGTCATTTGACACCATTTCACTTTAGTCAGAAACAGAGAGATCACAAACCCACAGAAAGTCAGGCAACACCTGCGTCCCTCTTCCTCACCCATTCAAAAAATACTCAAATTGGTAGATAGGGATCTGGTTTTATCAAGGTCCAAAGTCTCAAAGTCAGGAAAAGACTACTCCTTTGGTTATTATGGAAATGTTTTGATATGTCAAACAATAAACATTGGACATACTATGCACCTGCATGAAGTGGCCTGAAGGATGTGTGTGCTCAACCTACTTCCAGATCAAAGTAAGACACATAAATGCCACCACCTAACCATATATCAGATATATAAAGTTCAATCCTTGTTCTAGCCTGCTTTTTACAAGTCATAAAGAACTTAGAATATGTAATTTAAAAAAACCTGATGCATAGAACTATCTCTAGAAAGATAAACAAGAAACAGTAAACAATGGTGGCCATTAGAAAGGGTAACTAGGAATATGAAGGACTGAGGTAAAGTGACTTTTTCTTTTTCAATTATACCTATCTAAATCTTTTATATTTTGTCCCAAGTGTATATATCTATTACCTATTTAAAAACAAACAGAAGTCTTTAATTTAGCATACTGGCAGGATGTAAGATCAACATACAAAAATCAGTTGGATTCCTCTACACCAGCAAAGAGGTCTCTAAAAAAGAAATAAGGAAATCAATACCATATACAATAGCTACCAAAAAGATAAGATACTTAGGAATAAATCTTACCAGGAACACAAAAGACCTATACAAAGACAACTAAAAAACAACACTTCAGAAACTATCAGAGATCTACATAAATGGAAGAACATACCATGCTCGTGGATAGGGAGATCAAGCATTATGAAAATATCAGTTCTACCCAAAGCAATCTATATATTCAATGCAACCCTGATCCAGATTTCATCAACATTCTTTAATATATGGAAAAACCAATCACTAATTTTACACGAAAAGGAAAGAGACCTCAGATATGCAAAGTACTACCAAAGAAGAACAAAGTAGGAGGTCTCACACTCCCAGATTTTAAAACATACTATGCAGCCACAATAGTCAAAACAGCCTGGTATTGGTACAATGACAGACACACAGACCAGTGGAACAGAACTGAGAACACAGAAATAGATCCATCCACCTATGATCAGCTGATCTTTGACAAAGTGCCGAAATTCATTAAATGTGGAAGAGATAGTCTCTTTTAACAAATAGTGCTGGCAAAACTGGATATACATTTGCAGAAAAATGAAACAAGATCCAAACCTCACACCATACATGAAAACTAATTCCAGATGGATCAAAGACTTAAATGTGAAACCTAAAACTATAAAGTTCCTCAAGTGAAAAATAGGGGCAAACTTAGGGGCCCTAATTTATGGCATAAATAAACTATTAAACATAACCCAAAATGCAACAACAGCAGAAGATACACTTGATGATTGAGACCTCCCAGAAATTAAATTTTTATGTGCTTCAAAAGACTTCTCCAAAAGAGTAAAAAAAAAAAATCTACAGATTGGGAAAAAATATTCGGCAACAATGTATCTGACAAGGGACTTATCTCATAGAAAACTCCAACACCTCAACATCAAAAACACAAACATTCCAATTAAAAAATGGGCAGAAGACATGAATAGACACTTCACCAAAGAAGATATTCAGGTGGCCAACAAACACATGAAAAAATGTTCACAATC
>NW_006922077.1:1513742-1515150 GCF_000298275.1 Orycteropus afer afer | reverse complement strand
AAATGCCTTTGCATAGTCAATAAAACACAAGTATTCAACCATTGTTGTTGTTGTTATGTGCCATCGAGTCAGACCCAACTCATAGCAACCCCTCCTTGGGTTTCCGAGGCAGTATCACTACGGAAATAGATTGCCCCATCTTCCTTCCGAGGAGTTACTGGTGGGTTTGAACTGCCAGCCCTCTGGTCAGCAGTCCAGTGCCTTAGGCACTACACTACCAGAGCTCCCATTCAACCATTAGAGAGATGCAAATCAAAACAACAATGAGATACTGTAACACCCCAGGAGTAATAGCAAAGTTCAACAAGACAGAAAATAACAAATGTTGGTGAGGATGTAGAGAGACTGAAACTCTCATATACTGCTGGTGGAACTATAAAATGACACAACCACTATGGAAATCGGCCTGGTGATTCCTTAAAAAGTCGGAACTAGAAATACCATTTGATCCAGCAATGCCATTACTAGGTATATATCCTAAAGAAATGAGAGCCAGGACATGAACAGATATATGCACACTCATGCTCATTGCAGCCCTATTCACAATAGCAAAGCGACAGAAACAACCTAAGTGCCCATTAAAAGAGGAATGGATAACCAAATACAAATACACATACACACGATGGAATACTATGCAACCTATATAGTAACACGGAATCCGCAAAACACCACATAACATGGATGAACTTGGAGGACATTATGCTGAGTGAAATAAGTCAATCATAGAAGGACAGATATTGTAGAAGTCCACTATTGTAAAAAGTCAATGAAAGGTTTATATATGGAAGGAAACTTTCTCTGTTGGTTACCAGGGATGGGAAGTATATATATAAATATAGCAAAGATTATAAGTGGTTACCAGGGATAGGAGGGAGGGAGAAAGGGGATGCATTTGTTTGCAGGGTATTGCGTTCATGCTAATGGTGGTAGAATACCTTGGAAAAGGATAGCGATAATGGTGGCACAACATGAAAAATGTCCCAATGTCCCTGAGCCATAAATGTGGAAGTTGTATGTTGGTGAATGTCTTGGTGGGTGTGTTTCCACAATAAAAGTTTAAAAATAAAAAAAGGGGAGGGGGACATAAATGACAGTCTTTAAAAATCTGATATATCATTTTTAAAAAATTGGGATAGAAAATTCAAGTACTTGAACCTACACAGCCGACTCGACGGCATGTAACAACAACAAACACAGCCCTAACTCCTGGATCCTTACTCTTCTAATTCTTAACATACTATGAATCTTAAAAACATAGTATCCTGAACAGAACTAGTTCCATGGGAAAGTGCTAGCCTAGTGTGGTGGTAAAGTTTGTGTGTCAACTTGGCTGGGCCTGGTTGAGTGGCCGGGCAGCTGGATGTAGTATTCCCCATGATGAGACTGGTAATCAACTCCATGGTGGAAT
>NW_006922077.1:1510878-1513417 GCF_000298275.1 Orycteropus afer afer | reverse complement strand
CCCAAGGTTGAGGGGCTTTCACCCAACCCCTAGAGCCTGGCACTTTGAACTCAGACTTAAAGCCTCCAAATTGTAAGAATAAACTCCTGTTTGTTAAAGCCATCCATTTGTGGTATAAATAATCCCATTTGTGGTATAAAGAGTGGCACTAGGTAACCAGAACACCTAGTTTATTAAATTATCTTAAGTTTGGGTCAGGTGGAGGTTGAGGATAAAGGGTTGGCAGGGGGTGGGGTGGGAGGAGCCTGGGTACCAAAAGTGAGAACTGGATAACAAAATCCAAGTCAACACTAAATGAAAGCCTTCAGAAAAGAAGAAACCTCTATCTAGTTCCTGGTGAATGATGAAGAAAATCATGTAAGAATTTCCACAGGGCCAATAATGCACAGACACATAAAGATACACTATTTACAGAAGAGATCCAATACAGAGCTATAAAGAATATGGGAACATTTGTAGTCAGTGGTAGAATTCTCATCTTCCATACGGGATACCCAGGTTTAATTTCTGGCCAACGCACCTCACGTACAATCATTACCCGTCAGTGGAGGTTTGCATGTTGCCAGATGATGAACAGGTTTCAACAGAGCTTCCAGACTAAGACTGAATAGAAAGAACAACAACAACAAAAATACCTCACTGTCATAGAGTCAATTACAATTCATAGTGCCCCCTTTGGGTTTCCGAGGTGGTAAATCTTTATGGAAATTGATTGCCCAGTCTTCCTCCTGCGGAGGAGCTGGTGGGTTTGAACCACCAACCTTCTGGTTGCACGACACCACCAGAGCTCCTTCAATAGAAAGAAAGTCCTGGTGATCTGCTTTCAAAAATCAGCCAATGAACTCCTGTGGATCAGTACAGCACAGCATAAGTCAGGGGCTGACTTGATGGCAACTAACGACAAAATAAAGAAAACAGGGAAATATTTATCCTCCTAGGCTAACACATTATAACAAAATACAGTGAAACCTATGAGAGCCAGAATTTGACTAGACTCCCTTCTTTTTCCAGATCTTGAAAGTTTTCCACCTGTGATAGGGTAGAGCTTACCACTTTCCTATCACTATTAGTGAAAAATATTTGGTTCCTACCTACCTTACAAAGTTATCATTTGAAGGTGAAATTGGAAGAAAACTTAGAACAAGGATGTCTTGGTTCTTCAGCGCATAATGGCATAAGTGGATAACTTTAACAAACAGGATTTATTCTTTTACAGCTTAGGAGGCTAGAAGTCCAAATTCAGAGTGCCAGCTGTAGGGGCTAGGTGAAGGCCCCCTCAACCTTAGGCTTGTTCCAGGCCCACTGGAGCTGGAGGCATCTCCTAACTCATGCAGATACAGCTGCTGGCTGCTGCCACTGATGAATCCAAGGTCACCAAGTAAAATGGCACAATTCCAAGATCAGCAGGCAACATGGCAGGCCACTGGTTCAAGTTCAGGAACAATCCCAAGATTGGCAGGCAACATGGCCCAAAATATGCCAAAAAGTTAGAGATCCTTCCTAAAGCTTCTCCATATATACTGGAAGCAGGCCACATCCCGAAGGTAATTTTACTTTAACTACGTAGCTGCTCACAGTAGCTTCCACCATGGCAGTGTTTACAATCTCATCATGGGGAATAACTACAACCAGCTGCCAAGCCACTCAAAACCACGACCCAGCCAAGTTGACAATCAATCTTAACTACAACAGGGAGTAAGAGCTTTTGGCTAGAATCAGCTCTCTACCACCTCTTACCTATCCTTTTCCCTCATCTCCCGTCTGTCCCTTACTCCTTTTCCTTTCCTTTCTTCCTTTATTTTTGCCCTTCTGTATCTTTGCTTAGGCTTATGCTTGATAGTTGCATGAAGTGGTTGTTGTGCGACATCAATTCAATTCTGACTCATAGAGACCCTATATGAGAACTGCCCCAAAGGGTTTCTTAAGACTTCTTTTTACAGGAAGTCGCCAGATCTTTTCTTCTGTCAAGCTGCTGGTGGCAACCAAGGCTCTCTGTATTCAGTGGTACTCGTAAGTAATAACTAGCCTTATTAAGGTTGCTGATAGCCTATTTAAGAAATAATAGTAACACTGGCTCAGAGAATTGGAAAAGCAAAGTTAAATATAATTTTTTATATTATTCCATAATTTTTATGGAAAATATACATAGAAGTAAACCTAAGAGTAAAACAAATCCCTCTGTACCTATCACTGACCTTCAATATTATCCATGGGCAAATTTATTTCATCTATATCTCCACCTATTTCTCTAACTCTTATATAATCTCAAAGTAAATCCCAGCATTATCATTTCATCATAAAATATTTCAATATACAACTCTGAAAGAAAATAATTCTTTTTAAAAAACATAAATTACAATTTAATGACACACTTAAAAATTAACAATTTCTGTGAATATCCGGCAAGATGGCGGACTAGGCAAAAAGACTGCACAGACCCTCTTCAACAAAGGGAAACCAATTAACACAGACACAGAAGATAATCCTGGACCCCTGAGCCTTGAAGGGAAGGATACAGAAGTGGACTAAACCCCAGCTA
>NW_006922077.1:1484127-1495361 GCF_000298275.1 Orycteropus afer afer | reverse complement strand
TGTGGTTTCCAGCCAAACAGAAGACAGGCATATGAGTTAACATTTACCTGAGGTAGACACACTCCTTGGAGAGAACAATCATTGAGAAAGAAGGGCTGCCTATGCACAGGGAGACAGCTTAGGGGGCAGGAGTCCATGGAGGGATAGACACTGGGAAGAGGTAACTATGGGGAGCAAGTGGGAGGAGCTGTTGCATTGTGGTAAACTGTGGTCAATGTCATGTAACTGTTGTATGGAAAGTGAATTTGCTCTGTAAATCTTCACCCAAATCACAATAATAAAAAAAAAAAGAGAGAGAGGAAAAAAAAAATTAACAATTTCTGAATTTCATAAAATATCTAGTTAGAATTAAAATTTCCAGTTGTCTCATAAATGCTTAGTTTTGTTTTGTTTTATGTTACAATTTTGTTTGTTTGAAACAGGATCTAAGGAAGGTCCATACATTGTGACTGGTTGCTATGTCTGACATCTCCTTTAATTAATAGGTTCCCCATCCATCTCCTTTTTTTCCCCCTTGAAATTTATTTGGTAAAGAAATTAGGTCAACTGCCTTTTAGCAGTATAAATATTAACCCATTCAACAAACATTTATTAAGTGCTTACAATAAAGCAACTCTAATACACTACGAAGGGATGCAAAAAGAGAGAAAATGTTGGCCTTCAAAAGGCACCAAACGTAATGCAAAAAAAAAGGACAATAACATAAAAATATACCATAAACAAAACAAAACTTCACAGTAACAGTACAAAAGTGCCCATGGCCTCACCTTTCAAAAGTGACCACTGATGTTAATCTTCAGAAAACAAAACTGGAAAAGTCAATGCAAGAAAGTGGCAACTGACTTATTATATTATCTTTCTCTCAGCCAAAGGGGAGGGAAACCAATATATACACTGGGTATATACTATATTCCAGGCCTTTAAGATTTTGTTATTTAACATAATCCTTACAAGAAGATAGTAAGATGAGTATTATTTCTGATTTGTTTTTTATAGATGAGGAAAGTGAGATCAAAAGGAGTAAGTTACTTGCCCAGTTTTACATAATTAATAAGGAGAGTCTTATTTTTGACTCAGGTTCATTTGGCTCCCCCCACATCTTTTCTTTTGTTACTTCTCTAAACACAAAGAATAGCAATGGACTTTCACTAACTATAAGCAAGGTTAACAACTAGCCCCAATTATCAAAATAAATAAATAAAAATCCATTTCTAAAATGTATTCAAATCTGCAATCTAAAATGACACCATAAAACAGTAAAGAGATTTAGTTTATCATTTTACCTCAATCACTGAGAAATCTACCAGATTTTAGCATTGGTGTGATATGTGAAAACAAAACCAAATCAAAAGAATCTTCATTATCACCTTTGTAGGGGAAAACACTCATTCCCCACTCTAGATGTTTCTTTCAATGTAGAGGGACAAACATTAACATAGAACCCTTTCCCTAACTGGTGATTTGGGAAGAAATAGCACTGAAGACCCCACTCCTTCCTCTCTCCTTCTTTGGGATCCAGCTGCCTGCAGGGAGTACATACTCAGCTTTGAATGAGAATGAAAAAAACATTTCAAAAAGAAGGAACAACATGGGAAAAAGACATAAAGTGAGACTCTGAAAATTCCTTAACTTTGTAAAGGACATTTATGAAAAAACCCACAGCTCATATTACACTCGAGGAAGACTGAAAGCGTTCTCCCCTAGATTAGGAACAAGGCAAGGATGCCTGCTTTCATGAATAATGTTCAATATTCTACTGGAAGTTTTAGCCACAGCAATTAGGTAAGAAAAAGAAATAAAAAGGCATCAAAATTGGAAAAGGTGAAGTAAAAGTATCTCTATTTACAGATGACATGATCCCATAGATACAGACAATCCCAAAGAATCTACAAGAAAGCTATTAGATCTAACAAATGAATTCAGCAAAGCTGCAGGGTGCAAGATGAGAACATAACAATATGTTTCTACATACCAGCAACGAACAATCTGAAAAGCAAATAAAGAAAAAAATCTCATTTACAATAGCATCTATAAGAATAAAATACCTAAGAATAAATTTAACCAGGGAAATCAAAGACTTAAAGACTGAAGACGATAAAACATTGCTTGAAAAAATTAACCAAAGCCACTTACATAGAGTTGATTCCAACTCACAGTAACCCTATAGGACAGGATAGAACTGCCCTATATGATTTTCCAAGGCTTTAAGTCTTTATGGAAGCAGACTGGGAAAAATTAAAGACCTAAATAAATGGAAAGACAACTCCATGTGCATGGATTGGAAGACTTAATATTATTAAAATGTCCATACTAGCCAAAGTAATCTACAGATTCAACATAATCTCAAAATCCCAACAGTGGTTTTCAGAAAAAAAAGAGCCAATCCTCAAATTCATATGGAATTACAAGAGGCCTCAATAACCAAAGTAGTCCTGAAAAAAGAATGAAATTAAGTTAGACACAAAAGGACAAATAGTGTATGATTTCACTTATATGAAATATCTAGAATAGTTAATGCATAGAAACAACAGCTTATTAGTGGTTACCATGGGCTGGAGGGAGGAAGGAATGGGAATTATTACTTAAAAACGCAAAGCGCTGCCATCGAGTCAGACCTGACTCATAGTGACCCTTCCTTGGGTTTCTGAGGCAGTATCTACGGAAGTAGATTACCCAACCTTCCTTCCCAGGAGTGGCTGGTGGGTTTGAACTGCCAGCCTTCTGGTTAGCAGTCAAATGCCTTAGGCACTATGCCATCAGAGCTCCTATTAACTTAAAAGGTAATAGGATGGTGAAAACATTTTGGAAATAAATAGTAGTAAAGGTTGCACAACACACTGAGTGTAATTAATGTCACTGAACTGTACACTTAAAATTGCAAAATTTTTGTTACATATATTTTACTACAGTAAAATTAAATAGAAGGAGAGAGAGAGGAAAAAAAACAGAAATCTGGCATTATCAACAATTGGACAGGATGTGAAGCTACAGGAAATTTTATACAGTGTTGATGAGAATAAATTTGGCATAACAGTTTGGAAAGCAATTTAGCATTATCTCTTAAAGCTGAATATTCACATACCTTATGATTTAGCAATTCCGTTCCTAGGTATAAACTCAAGAGAAACTCTTGCACAAGTGTACCACGCACATAAGAATGTTCAGAGTAGCACTGTTAGGAATAGCAACAAAGAAAAAAGACACTGGGAACAATCCAAAATTCCAATGGCAGGAATGGGTAAATAAATCATGGTACAATATATTCAAAAAATGAAATATTATATAGCATTAAAATGGAATGAACCACAGCTACATGCAACATGAATGAATTGTGAAAATGTAATGCTGAATGAGAAAAAAAAAAATCCCATAAGACTATGTAACAGGAAAGTAACATGGTAGTGGTAAAGAGCACAGACTCAATGCCAGACTACCTGGGTTCAAATCCCAGCTGGGCCATTCACTAGCAGTGTGATCTTGAGCAATTTATTAAACTTTCTGAACCTCATTTTCCTCATCTGTAAAATGGGGATAAAAATCATGACAATATAAGGATTAGATGAGATAATGTGTATATGATGTACTTAGAATAATGCAAACAAGCAAATTAAACAATATATTAAGAATACGTATATTTATGGTTTTAAAACAAGGCTTTTAGAATGGTAAAGAAAAAACATAGGATAATGGTTATCTCTAGGGGGAAGGCAGGGAATGGGATGGGGAAGAACTCGTAAGAAGTTATAGGTAATAATTCTAGTTCTTGACTTGGAAGGTAGGTTCATAGTTGTTCCTCTTATTATTATACTTTAAACTACATGTGATCTTCTGTGTTATCAAATACTAAATTAAAGATAACAGAAGAAAAAGAATAGGATAGAAGACATTGGAGGCAAGTATATACAACTCTTTCAAGGTATTTCATTATAAAAGGAAACATCTGAAGTGGCATCAAGAAAGTTTTTGCTTTTTTTAACAACAAAAAAATAAGTTTGTGTATATGCCAATATATAGTTATAAACATGGCTGTTCCTCAAAATAATCCAATAAATATATCACATTTTAAGATGAAGAACTCAAGATCAGAGAACCTATGAAACTTGGCACAAGGTTACACAGGTAGTGACAAAGTGTTGTTGTTAGTTAGGTGCTGTCAAGTCATCTCCAACTCACAGCAGTCCTATGTACAGCAGAACGAAACACTGCCTGGTCCTGTGCCAGATCCACGATCCCTGCTACATCTGAGTCCATCATAGTAGCTACTGTGACAATCCATCTTGTTGAGGGCCTTCCCCTCTTTTGTTGACCCTCCATTTTACCAAACATGATACCCTTCTCCAGGGAATGGTCTCTTCTTACAACATGATCAAAGTAGGTGAGATGAAGTCTGGCCATTCTCGCTTCCAAGGAGCATACTGGCTGCACTTCTTCCAGGACAGATTTGTTAGTTCTTTTAGCAGTTGTGGTACTTTCAGCATTCTTTGCCAGCACCACAATTCAAAAGCATCGACTCTTCTTCTAGTTCATTGTCCAGCTCTCACATGCATGAGGTGACTGAAAATACCATGGCTTGTGTCAGGCATAGCTGAGTCCTTAAGGAGACATCCTTGCTCTTCATCACTTGACAGAGGTCCTTTGCAGCTGATATACCCAGTGCAATATGTCTTTTGATGTCTTGACTGCTGCTTCCATTGGTGTTGAGTGTAGAACCATGTAATATGAAGTCTTTGACAACTTCAATCTTTTCTTCATTTATTTTGATGCTGCTTATTGGTCCAGTTGTGAGGATTTTTTTTTTTTCTTTATGTTGAGGAGTAATCTATACTGCAGACTGTAGTCTTCAATCTTCATCAGTAAATATTTCAAGTCATACTCACTCTCAGCAAGCAAAGGTGTGTCGTCAGCATGTCGCAAGTTGTTAATGAGCCTTACTCCCATCCTAATGCCACGTTCTTCATATAGTCCAGCTTCTTGGATTATTTGTTCAGTGTAGAAACTGATACAACCCTGACGCACTCCCTTCTTGATTTTAAACCATGCAGTACCCCTTGTTCTGTTCAAATGACAGCCTCCTGGTCTACGTACAGCTTGTCATGAGCACAATTAAGTGTTCTGGAATTCCCATTCTTCTCAATGTTATCCACAATTTGTTATGATCCACACAGTCTATGCTTCTGCATAGTCAAAAAACAGAATCTTTCTTGTATTCTTTGCTTTGAGCCAAGATCCATCTGACATCTGCAATGATATCCCTTGTTCCACGTCCTCTTCTGAATCCAGCTTGCACCTCTGGAAGTTCTCTGTCAGTATACTGCTGCAATTGCTTTTGAATTATCTTCAGTACGATTTGACTTGCATGCGATATTAATGATATTGTTGGATAATTTCTACATTCTGTGGGATCACCTTTCTTTGGAATGGGTACAAATATGGATCTTTTCCAGTCAGGTGGCCAGCTAGCTGTCTTCCAAATCTCTTGGCATAACTGAGTGAGTGCCTCCAGTGGGGCATTTGTTTGTTGAAATATCTCAATGGAATTGATCCCGTCAATTCCTGGCACCTTGTTTTTCGCCAATTCTTTCAGTGCAGCTTCAACTTCTTCCTTCAGTACCACTGGTTCTTGATCATATGCCATATGTAGTGACAAAAGCCTTATTTAAATTCAAATTCATCTGACTTCACAATTCAGGATTTGTACACAATACAATATTGTCTGCCTTTCCGTAAGACTGATTTAGTGTCTAACATTACCTTAATCATGCATTAATTAGGATGTATTTTTTAGCATCTATTAGATAGTTTTTTGTTTTGTTTCAAATATCTACTAGATAGCCTTAAGGAGTTCTGGTTGCATAGTACCTAAAGCATTTGACTGCTAACCAGAAGGCTGGTGGTTCAAGCTTACCAGCCACTCCACGGAAGGTACAGTGGGCAATCTACTTCCATAAAGATTTACCACCTCGGAAACCCAAATGGGGTAGCTATGAGTTGGAATCAACTTGATGACAGTGAATTTGGTTTGTTTTTAGATAGCCTTAAGATGCTGTACTAGGTGATAATAAACTGAGTAACACTATTCCACTGTTCCTTTACAGAAAGGTGCTTTGTGTAGTGATTAAAGCATTCAGCTGCTAACCAAAAGGTTTGCAGTACCCACCAGGTGCTCCACAGGAGAAAAATGAGGCAGTCTGCTTCCATTGGGATTTACAGTCTTAGAAACCCTATGGGGGCAATTCTACTCTGTCTTAAAAGAAGGCTATGCGTTGGAATTAACTTGATGACAGTGGGTACCTTTACAGAGTTTACACTTTAGCAACAAAGATCAGACAGTTATTTAAATGATTCTAATGCAGAGCAAAATGATATAAAGCCATATATGAAATACAGGTAGTCCTTGACTTATTGGAGTTATGACAAACTGCACTTACAACCACTTTTGTAAGTTGAAGTTGATGTCTGGTTTTAAGGCATTTGAAGACAGAATTAAGGCTGCTGGTTGGAAGAAATGCTACTGGATTTAAATTAAAATCTCTTCTTATTTACCCTTCTGAAAACCCCCAAGCATTCAAAAAGACTGACAAAAACAAACGGCAGATACTTTAAAGCAAATAATATGTGCATTATATACATGTGGCAGCAACCCACTCCCTTAGTTTATTTGTAGCTTTGTGCTTTACTTAGAGTGCTCCTTATATGGGGGTAAGGGCTCAGGGAGGTTGCAAAGGAAAATAGAGTACACAAACAACCAAAAAACCCAGTAAATCCAAGGCCTAGGTGACAACTGTGTTATTCGAAGACTAGTTTTTATTGTTTCATCCAATATGATAATTCAAGATTTTGCTGTTACTTGATAATGCCCCAGGACGTCCTTCTCTCATACATGATCTAAATCAAGACACGAAAGAGCTGTATCTACCTCCCTATGAGATGCTGTGACTTGGCCTACGAATCAAGGTATAATCACTACCTTCAAGGCATACTACCTACTGAGTGCATTTGCTCGGGGAACAGCTGCAACAGATGGAGGTCCAGTAACATTATGTGATTTTTGGAAGACCTGTAATATTCTTCAGTGCATTCAGAATACTGTACCTTCCTGGGAGGAAGTTTTGGGAAAATGCAGTGGCTAAGGAAAAAAAAACTGCTTAGTTATGTGAATAGGTTCCAAGGATCTAATCAAGATAAGAGGATGAAGAGATTGGTAGAAAAATCATCCATACGGCAAGAATGCTGAAATCAGAACTTGATATTATCATGGGGAACACTGACAGATCAGGACTTGATGGATTTTGAAGAGAAAAGAAACGCTGAAGAAAAAAATAATGAGGAAGATGAAGGAGAGAAGCTGTCAAAAGATTTTATAGTGAAAGGATCAGCTGAAATTTTTTTTCTAAACTAAATCATAGGCTTCAGTTGCTTGGAAACATGGATCCAAATGCTTATCACTTTGTTAAAATTGACAGGCAGATCTGGGAAACAGTGAGATGTTACCAAGAAATAGATGAAGAAATAAAGAAAAGAACCATACAGTCCACTCTCACTAATTTTCTAACTAGAAACACCATCCTCATTCCCAAGGATAATCCAGATGATCCACAACCTTCCACCAGTAGAGTTATTACTGCAACTGACAAAATGCCAACGTCATCCAAGTCTTCACCATTGGACTAAATTTTTATGATTTGTGTATTTTTTTAATGTATGCATTTATATATATATATATATGTGTGTGTGTGTGTGTGTGTGTGTGTATATATATATATATGTTTATATGTAATGTTTTCAACCCCTAAAAGACCAATAAAATTTATAAAGATACTAATAATAAAAGGCAATAATGATAATAATAATTAAAATAAAATGAGGTATTTGACTTACATCAGAACCAAGTTACAACACCGTCATTGGAATGGAACCCTACTTTTAGTCAAGGACTATCTCTACAAAACATGAGAGTCCAGTTTAAAATGGGCAAAGGACATAAACAAACACTTCACCAAAAAAGACATTCAGGTGGCCAATAAACACAAGAAGAAATGTTCCCGATCATTCGCCAATAGAGAGATGCAAATCAAAACAATGAGATATCATCTCAACCCAGCACTAACAGCCAAGTTCAAAAAAACAGAAAACAACAAATTCTGGCAAGGGTGTAGAGAGACTGAACCCTCATACACTGCTAGTGGGATTGCAAAATGGTGCAACCACTGTGGAAAACAGTATGGCATTTCTTTAAAAAGCTGTAAATAGAAGTACCATATGAAGGAGTAATCCCACTATTAGGTATATATCCTAGAGAAATAAAAGCCATGATACAAACATATATGCACACCTATATTCATCACAGCATGATTCACAACAGCCAAAAGATAGGAACAATCTAAGTGCCCATCAACAGATGGGTGTATATACATACAAAGTGTGGTACATACACAAAATGGAATACTATGCAATGTTAAAGAATAACAAATCTGTGAAATACCTCATAACATGGATGAACTGAGCAGACATTATGCTGAGTGCAATTAGTCGGTCACATATTTTATATGAAAATAGTACCATAAAATATCAAGAAAGGGTTTACACACAGAATCATTCTTTGAAGTTTCTCAGGGGTGGGAGGAGAAGGGATGATAAATCACTAACTAGTGTTGTTGCTGTTGTTGTCAGTTGCCCTCAAGTCAACGTAACTCATAGTGACCCTGTGTACAACAGAATGAAATACTGCCTGGCCCTGCACCAGCCTCACGATTGTTGCTATGCTTGAGCCCATCATTGCAGCCACTGTGCCAATACACCTTGTTGAAGATCTTCTCCTCTTTTGTTGACCCTCTACATGAAACCTTTCTCCAGGGACCAGTCACTTCTGATAACATGACCAAAGTACAAGAGACAGAGTCTGATCATTCTCCCTTCTAAGGTGTGTTCTGGCTACACCTCTTCTAGACACATGAGTTCGTTCTTGTGGCAGTCCACAGTACTGTCAGTATTTGTCACCAACACCACAATTCAAATGCATCAATTCTTCTTCCATCTTCCCTATTCATTTCCAGCTTTCACAAGCATATGAAGCAAATAAAAATACCATGGCTTGGGTCAGGTGCACCTTACTGTTCAAAGTGACACCTTTGCTCTTTAACACTTTAAAGAAATGTTTTGCAGCAGATTTAATCATTGACTGGTGCTTCCACGGGTGTTGACTGTGGATCCAAGCAAAAGGAAATCCTTGACAACTTCAATCATTTCTCCATTTATCATGATGTTGTTTATTAATCCAGTTGCGAGGATTTTTGTTTTATGTTAAGGTGTAATCCATACTGGAGGCCATAGTTTTGTGTTGTTTTAATCTTCTACAGTAAGTGCTTCAAGTCTTCTTCACCCTCAGCAACTAAGGCTGTGCCATCTACATATCACAGGTTGTTAATCAGTCTTACTCCAATCCTGATGCCACCTTCTTCTTCCTTTAGTCTAGTTTCCCAGATTATCATTAAGTATTATAAGCATAATTTTGCAGAACAAAATTCATTTTACTTGGGTCCACAATCAACACCTATGGAAGCAGCAGTCAAGAAACCAAATGATGTACTGTGTTGGGAATATCTGCTGCAAAAGATCTCTTTAACGTGTTTAAGAGCAAAATGTCACTTTGAAGACTAAAGCATGCCCAACCCAAGCCACTGAGTAAGTATGGTCAAAGGATGTAATCCAGATGCACACTCTTCCTGATTTTAAACAATGCAGTACACCCTTGTTCTGTCTGAATGGCTGCTTCTTGATCTATGTATAGGTTCCTCATGAGCATTATGTTGTTGTTGTTATGAGCACTATAGTAGAGCTTACATTCTGAAGCACTTGGGTTGTAGAAGCCTGCATGCAGTCTTCAATGAGAGCCTGAACGCCAATTTGAGTCTTGAATGTCATAAATGCAGAGACATTTGAGTTCCTTTTGAACTTATAAAGTAATATTGTATGTATGCAGAGATAAATCCATGACAAACATAGGGAGGGACAGTTTACCCTCAGGAAGAATGTGGTTGAAAGTAAATTATACTCACTCAAAGAACAGGGAACTTGCCTGGAAGTGTCTTTATCTAATTTAAATTAAACTCAGAGTCCTGGTATTGTCTTTCTTTGTATATGATATGCTTGATATCATCCCACAAGTCACAGCTCATCTGGTCAGCGCATCAAATCTATTCTTCAGATGGTCTCTAAATTCAGGTGGGATGAACCCAAGGTCGTATTTTGGCTCTCATGGACTTGTTTTAATTTTCTTTAACTTCAACTTAAACTTACATGTAAGCAATTGATGGCCTGATCCATCTGGTGAGGTCGATGTGTATAGCTGCCATTTATGCTGTTGGAAAAGGGTATCTGCAATGAAATGAATCATGCAAAATTCTATCATGTGATCTCCAGCATCATTTCTATCACCAAGGCCACATTTCCCAACTACCGATGTGTCTTTGTTTCTAACTTTTGCATTCCAATCACCAGTAATTATCAGTACACGTTGGTTGCATGTTTGGTCAATCTCAGATTGCAGAAGTTGGTAAAAATCTTCAATTTCTTCATGTCTGGCTGTATGGATCATAACAAATTATGGATGACACTGCAAAGTAGGCAAATTCCAGAACACTTAATTATGCTCATGAGGAACCTGTACACAGACCAAGAGGTAGCCCTTTGAACAGAACAAACTGCATGGTTTAAAATCAGGAAGGATATACATTAGGGTTATATCCTTTTACCATACTTATTCAATGTACGACATGCAATCAGAGAAGCCAGATTATACGAAGAACAGGGCATCAGGATTGGAGGAAGACTCATTAACAACCTGTGATATACAGATGACACAACCTTCCTTGCTGAAAGTAAAGAAGACTTGAAGCACTTATTTATGAAGACCATAGACTACACCCTTCAGTATAGATTATGCCTCAACATAAAACAAAAGTCCTCACAACTGGATCAATAAGCAATGATACATATAGAAAAGATTGAAATTGTCAAAGATTTCATTTTACTTGGGTCCACAATCAACGCCCATGGAAGCAGCAGTCAAGAAACCAAATGATGTATTGTGTTGGGAATACCTGCTGCAAAATATCTCTTTAAAGTGTTTAAGAGCAAAATGTCACTTTGAAGACTAAAGCGTGCCCGACCCAAGCCATGGTATTTTCAGTAGTCTCATATCCATGTATGGTAGTTAAGGCTGGGTGTTGGCTAGG
>NW_006922077.1:1478371-1483381 GCF_000298275.1 Orycteropus afer afer | reverse complement strand
GGTGATTTTGAGCAGCCTGATAGGTCAATGCAGTCATTCCCCATGACCCTATTGGGCATGGAGTAAATACCTGCATGGTGGAATCTGCTGTAAGCAGTTAATCAGTGGAAGGGGAGCTGTTTTCAGGGTGTGGCCTGCTTCTAATATATATGGAAAGGATCCTGCATTTGGCCCATCATCGTATTGCCTGCACTTGAACCAGTTGCCTGCACTTGAACCAGCTGCCTGCCATGTTGCCTGTCAACCTTAGGATTGTTGCTTCGCAGCCTGTGAGCCAACAAGGCAGCTACACTTTTTTGAAATCTTGAGTTTGTTAGTCCCTGCAGCTGTGTGAGTCAGGAGATGCCTCTAGCTTGCTCCAGTGGGCCTAGAAGGCAAAAATGAAGCCCAAGGTTGCAGGGCCTCCACCAAGAATCCAGAGAAAAACAGACTTCCACTAGAATCAGCACTCTGAACTCAGACTTCTAGACTAATCTTCCCCTAGAGCCAGCAGTCTGAATTCGGACTTGTAGCTCTTAAACAGTAAGAGAATAAATTTGTTAAAGTCATCCCCCTGTGGTATTTCTGTTATAGCAGCACTACAGAACTAAGAGAGCACGTGAGAGCTCGACTATCAGTAAGGAAGATGGAGGAAGAATTGGTGCATCTGAATTGTGGTGTTAGCGAAGAACACTGAATGTACCATGGACTGCTAGAAGAATGAACAAATCTGTCTTGGAGAAAGTATAGTCAGAATGTCCTTTAGAAGCACAAATGGCCAGATTTTGTCTCTCACATTTTGATCATGTTGTCAGAAGTGACCAATCCCTGGAGAAGGACATCATGCTGGGTAAAGCAGAGGACCAGTGAAAAAGGGAAGACCCTCAGTGAGATGGGTCGACACAGTGGCTACGACAATGGGTTCAAACATAGCAATGACTGTGATAATGGCATAGGACTGGGCAGTGATTCATTCTGTTGTACACAGGGTCACTATGAATCAGAACCGACTTGACAGCACCTAACAACAACATATCAGACAGCTCCACTGCTATTCATAAGGGATTCACAGTGGGACCACATTCAGAAGTGGGCCACCACATCCTTCTTCCTAGTCTGTCTTAGTCTGGAAGCTCTGCTGAAACCTGTCCACCACGGGTGACCCTGCTGGTATTTGAAATAGCAGTAGCATAGCTTCCAGCATCACAGAAACACCCAAGTCAACATAGCATGACAAACTGACAGATGAATGGGGACTACTAGAGTGTAGACAAGTATTAACTGGGTAAAGGGATAGGCCATATACCATAAGAGGGAGGTCAGCACAAAATGATCAATGTGAGAAAGATACTGGCAGAAGCACAAGAGTTAAAGGCAACAAAAGTAAAATACTATTACATATCCAATCCTGCAAAGGCAGTGATAACAATACTCTACGAGCAGATACACAGACACACAAGCTGAACAGTAGTGGGAAGGGGAATGGGACTATACTCACAAATATATATAGGTTTGACAGTGGATATTTCTACATATGTATGTACATATGCTGCAAATATACCCACAAATATAGTGCACCACATAGAGGACAAATGTAACCAAACACCTTGAGGGAATGACTTGCTGGGCCTGGAGGTTTAGGAGTATAGTCTGGGGGGACACCAAGGTCAATTGGCATAACATAGTCCAGAAAGACAATGCTCTACATCTTGCTTTGGTGAATAGTGATTAGGGTCTTAAAAGCTTATAAGCAGCCATCTTAGATACAACTATTGGTCTCTCCCATCTGGAGCAAAGATCGAAAAAAGTCAAAGATGCAAGAAAACAACTGGTCCAAAGGACCAATGGACCATGTGAACCCTATCCTCTAAGACCCTGAGACTTGATGAACTAATTGGTACCCAGCTACCAGTGCTGACTGTTCTGAAAGGGATTACAATAAGAGGTCCTCAACAGAGTGGGAGAAAAATGTGGAACATAAACTCAAACCATACAAAAGACCAGGCTTACTTCTCTGATAGAAACTATGGCCCTACACACCCTTCCTGCCTGGAACTAAAGATGAACAATGCCAACACAATAACACCAGGAGGTATGTACTCCTTAGAATAATCAACCATGCAAGATCAAAAGGGCAGCATTTGCCCAGGGATAAAGTTCAGAATGCATGAAGGGATAGGAAAGAAGGACAAATGGAAACAGTAAACACAAGGAAGAAGTGGGAAGAGTGCTGTTACACTGTAGGGACTACAATCAACGTCACAAAACAAATGTGTATAAACTGTCGAACGGAAAACCAATTTGCTATGTAAACTTTCACCTAAACTACAATAAAATGTTACAGGATTTCAGAAGAAAAAAGTCCCCTCTGGGGCGCGGAGCTAGAAAGATTAGGAGAAACTACACAGAAGAGTTATTTCAGCTAAACTTGAAAGGATGGGTAGGAATTTGAAGGACAAAGTTCTTTAGAAGGAGCTCTTCCAGGGCTTCATTCATGCCTAAGCCCTAGGGCTTATTATGCTGGAGCCATTAAATGAACCTAGGTTGAGGCCATTCCAGAAGAAAGCAACAAAAAGGACCAGAGAATGGGAAGAATATGAAAATACATGCACACACACAACACATGGAATTCCTGGGTAGCATAAATGATTAAGCAATGGGCTAACCAAATGGTTGGCCGTTCAGATTCACTCAGAGGCACCCTGGAAGAAAGGCCTGGCAATCTACTTCCGAAAGATCACAGTCACTGAAAACCCTATGGAGCACAGCACTATTCTGAAACACAGAGGGTTTCCATGAGTTGGAAGGGACATAACGGCTTATATGTATACACACACATATTATTTGCTTATATGTATACACACACATATTAGAATAAATATTAAGTAATGGGCCATGCTTCTCTTCACACTTTGGCTCCCAAAGCTGCCATCTTCAAGAAAATTCTCTCTTGACACCACCTCCATTCTCTTCCAGTTTTTATTTCGTTGCTCATCTTATCACCTTTGTTGAGATATCATTTACATGACATGCAATTCACCCATCTGAAGCATAAATTCAATGTTTTTTAGAATATTCAGTTGTACAACCATTACCAAATCAATTTTAGAACATCTTCATCACCCCAGAAAGAAACACTGTGCCCACTATCAGTTACATCCCATTTCTTCTCAGTACCTCCATTCAGCTCCAAGGCAACTACTAACCATCTGTCTCTATAGATTTGCCTATTATAGACATTTAATGTAAACAAAATCATATATATATGGTCTTTCACTGAGCATAATGCTTTCAAGGTTCATTCACTTTATAGCATGTATCATGACTTCATTCCTTTTTATGGCCAAATAATATTCAATTTTATGGGTATACCACATCTTATTTATCCATTTACCTTTTGAAGGTCATCTGGGTTGTTTCCAATTTTTGTTTATTATGAATAATGCAACTGTGAACATTCATGTACAAGTTTTTATGTGAACATATGTTTTCACTCCTCTTGGGTATACACCTAGGGGTAGAAGTGCTAGGTCATATGGCAACTCTGTGTTTAATCTTTTGAGAAACTGCCAAACACTGCTCCAGAGAAACCATTTTACATTCCCATCAACAGAATAAGAGGGTTCCAATTACTCTACTATTATTTCTCTTTTTGATTCTAGCCATCCTAGTGGATGTGAAGTCGTATCTCAATATGGCTTTGGTTTATATTTCCTTGATGACTACTGATTTTGGGCATCTTTGTATTACTATTTTTATATCTTCTTTGGAGAAATATCTGTCAGATCTTTTTCCCATTTTTTAATTGGGTTCTGTTGCCCTCTTAAATCAAAGTTCTTAAAAGGTAGTCTATACACTGCATCTATACTTCCTTACCTTCTATTCACTTATCTCCCTCTCCCTTTTAAGACAGGGAATTGGGCTAGCCAGGTCAAACAAGCCCCTGACCCAATACCCCTGGAATTTAAGCCTACTTGTAGACCACCACATAATTCTTCCTGCTGGCTGGTGAGCCATGCCCTTAAGCAACATAAGAAACTACATTTCACAAGACCCTACAAACTGGACCATTGTAAAATGCTGATAAACCTCAGAGCTGTCCTTCACTTCCAGGTGAGAGCATGTGTGGTAAAATTCAACTTGCCCAATAAAGCGACCTTCCACCAGAGGCAGTCAAGAGCAGGTATCCCTTGCCGGACACGAACCAGGGTCCAGAGACCTCACGCATGCACATCCCAGAAGAAGTCATGGCAACATCCCAGCAGCCTTTGCGAGGGTTCCATCTTTATTCTGACAGCCTTTGCCATGGAATCCATTGTGGCAATCTCCGATTACACATCTGATTTTCATAATCCCACCATTTTCTCAGAAATCCCCACCTATTCTTTGAATAAAGATGATGCCTTATTCCTAACTAAAGCTCTTTATAAACCCTAGGAACTCTTTTGTTCAATGAGAGGCTGGAGGCTAGTGTACTTGAAAGCCCCTCCCCTCCCCTTTCCCTTTAACAAACTTTGGTTCAGGTTGACACTTTGCCTCTCCCGTTCAATTCTTTGTCAGTAGAATGCAGGGACCGGTTGCTCAGGTTCTCAGGGACCCTGTTAACACTTTCACTCTTAAAACCATTCCAACCTTGCCTTTTGCACCTCACTCTGACATTGCCTGTCAGTCACCAACCACCTCTACACTGCCCAAATCAATAGGTACTCTTCAGTCCTTATCTTACAGCACCGTAACTGCTTTATATAACATATAAATGTAAACAATCCATCAAAATGTATATGCAGGGAACTGCAGATAACACAAACAGGCTACACCACGGAATCATGGGGAGGGAAGATACGAAAAGGGTGGATAAATCATGACTGTTGGGTTAGGGATTTGGACTTTGTTCAGTAGGTGATATGGAGCCTGTGGTTTGTGTGTCAACTTGGCTGGACCTGGTTGAGTGGCTGGGCAGCTGGTGGTAGTTATTCCCCATGATGAGATTGGCAATCAACTCCATGGTGGGATCTACCACAAGCAGCTGAG
>NW_006922077.1:1470749-1478071 GCF_000298275.1 Orycteropus afer afer | reverse complement strand
GCAGGAGGCAGAGCTGGACCCCAAGGTTGAGGGGCTTTCACCCAGCCCCTAGAGTGTGGCACTTTGAAGTTGGACTTAAAGCCTCCGAATTGTAAAAATAAACTCCTGTTTGTTAAGGCCATCCCATTTGTGGTATATTCTTGTCAGAGCGGCACTAGGTAACCAGAACAGAGCCATTGAAAGTTTTTATAAGGAAGTGCTTGGCACTAGGCTGCTGGATTGTTGGAAGACTGTTCTGGCAGCATGTATAAAATTACTTGGGGGACAGGGGACAGAGAACAGGCAAGGAGGTCAATAAGGAGCTTATTATAGTGGTAAGGTAGTCAGTAATGAAGTTGTCAGTAAATTAAGGTGTCAGTAAATTAAGGCGGTGGTGTTGTTAGATACCACAGAGTCAATTTTTTGACTCCTGATCTCCTGACAGTAGAATCACCCCATAGAGTTTGCCCAGCTGTAATCTTTACAGAAAGAGATTGCCAGGCCCTTCTCCTGTGAAGTAGCTAGATGGGTCTGAATTACCAATCTTCAATTAGCAAGAAGCACTAAACTGTTGCGCCAGAGGGCTCCTTATATTAGGATGTTGTTGTTGTTATGTACCATCGAGTCAGACCCGACTCATAGCGACCCCTCCTTGGGTTTCCGAGGCAGTATCACTACAGAAGTAGATTGCCCCATCTTCCTTCTGAGGAGTGGCTGGGGGTTTGAACTGCCAGCCTTCTGGTTAGCAGTCAAGTGCCTTAGCCACTATGCTACCAGAGCTCCCTAAATTAGGATAGTGGTGCTAAACATTAAAAAGAAGGATCAACTGAAAAGCAACTACCACCAAACTTCAACCAAGTTAACTTTATTACTGGTAACAGAATGAACAGCTGCCACGAGTCAAGAGACGTTAGAGCTAAAAGTTCTTCATTCTCAGTTCTATTTCACTTGATTTGATGGAAACTAGATGGAAACATGCACACAGATAAAATTTTCTCTCCCTGTTATAAACAATTATAGGCTTCCCACTTTCCTCTCTCAAAAAATAAACACTTGAAAATCTCAGGTAACTCAAGCTTCTCAAAAAGTGCTGATCTGGCAATACTCACCAGTCAGTCTAACTCTCTCCATTGTCTCTTCCCCCTTCACTGCTCTGTAACATGTTAACATCACCAGGAAATAGAAATGTATGCAAAATATGTAAGGGAAAGCAAATTATCCCAAATTAAATTGTGTCGCTTTCCTCTTTTTGCAAAGGAAATGGTTGTTGATACTATGAGGAGTTAAATTATAATAACACATGCCAGGGAGATGATGTCAGTGAGGGCGTGGTTAAGTCCCTTACAAGTCTGAAATTCCTTCAGTCCCAAACATTTCCTCTTTCAGTCTCACCTATACTCCTGTATCTCTATGGAGGCAACTCCTTCAAACACTAAAAAAACAATGTTGGGACCCTCGAACTCTGATCTTTTCACATTAGTCTTTTCTATTTTTTCTATTTAAAAAAAAAAAGCCTGAAAACCATAAAATGTTTTAAAAAACATACATTACATTATTTTGCAGAATCCCTCTTTGAAATCCCTATTTTCCACTTTCTGTAACTATTTTAATTCCAAAGAGAGGAATGAAAATTCAATAGTACATCTTGACAAAGCATCTGCCTTTATTAGGCATTATATATTTGTACACTGGATTCCTATATTCACCACCAGCCAAAAAAGAATAAGGAAACTATGGTTCATAGAAATACCTTCTCTGAAAAGTGAAGCATGCAACTATTTTCCAAAGTAAAATAACTCTAATTTTTAAGGTCAAATACATAAAATAAATACACTTTCAAGTAAGCAAATCACAAACTCTAATGGTAAACAAATAGTAGCTTCTCAAACAGAGGTTACGGACAATTATTTTTTACTCCACAAACTACAGGTGATGCCTACAGCTAACAGTAAGTTATGATGTAAAAATTCTCCTTATTGAAAACAGCAGGTATTTATAATTTGTACTTTTTCAGAAATTTAGAATTTAATTGTTCTCTCCTTCAGTTTGTAAAATGTTTTGGGCAGGTTCAGGAACTCTATTACACAGACTTACTCTACTTGAGAAATACTTCTTGATAGAATGGCAAACAAGCAAGCCACTGTCAAAATGAAAACTTTGCCTTGGCATCTGGAAGGATACATGTGCCCAACTGCTATCAGTTAATTTACCTTGAGGAGTGGGACAGGACATGAAAGGAAGAGCTGACGTTTTATTTCATAATATGCTTAATTTTAAAAAACTGGCCATGTCTTAAATTTATTATTAAAAACTAATAGTTACTTTTTTAAAATGTAACTTTGGGTATAAAGATGCACAGATTAATGAGCAAATGTATCCAAAACACTGGTCCCAAAATCAGAAAAACAAACACATTAAGCCCAACAAGTGAAACCCTGCATAAAAACAGAGAGTGCAATAGTGTTTGAAATATACCAATACTGACATGCATACAAGGAGTCTTGTACACAGCCACAAAGTGCTGCACATATTCTGCACCTTACATGTGCTCCTAACATCAACCTGTAAGAACCCAAAGAATTCCTAACGAATGCACTAGTAATTATGCATCTACTTCCTCCCCGTTGGTCTGAATGTTTCCTGAATTGCTTCCCAAACTTTACAAATTATTGGAAGGAGACAGGAGATTTGAATACAAATCAACAACTATTCCTCTTGTCCCCTGCACTATCCTAGATTTAGAAGCCAGTTAAATGTTTTCTATATTTCAAGAGGGGCTGCAGAACTCAGAAATCAGAGATTTTTAGATAGCTTCAACTACATGAGATCCTTATCGAGAAAAAATACTAATTTTTAGAATTCATTTTACTTTAATAGGTTCTGAGAGACGTGGGGTGAAGAAGTAAACTTTAACATAGTACTATACAAAATTTGAAGAGAATAAAGACAGATGAAATATACACACACACACACACACACATACATATGGATAGATAGATAGATAACCAACAACTGTGTATGGACCCATATTTTTCAGTATGAAAGTAGAAATACTATGTAAACTAAAACTAAGTTGTCCAAGTCTAAACATTTATCCACTGCTTTGATCCAGAGCCTTGTGTTTAAACTTACCTGTAATGGTCTCCTCAGTTATCTAAGAAAGCAGCAGGAATCTTCCCCACCCCCAAAAGTCCATTAGAGGAGCAAAAGATACCCCTAGATGTCCATAGCACCTATTTTGTTCAAAAACATCTACAACGCCCAAAGAAGGGGTAAAGAATCTTCCTGCCACAGCATAATTTCTCGTCAGCATTGTGGCCCTGAAACGCCAAGTCAAGGATATTCCCTGGCAAATGTGGGTATGACGGTCCACCTCTCCCCAGAATGCACATGTGTCCAGGCAGGGCACAACTCTCTGGCAGCTGCGGATTAATCATAAAAGACTTCAAGGATCCTGGCTGAGCCTGGCTCTCTGCAGAGCTCTAAAGACCAGCTCAGCAGCAAGACCCAAAGAGCTTCCAGCCTTAACCCCAAGGTATGTGTGTCCTCTCTCAAGACTCTCTCCCCAAAGGCTGGGTGGGGTAAGGTCTCTAGCTGCCGTGATTTCACTATCTTTCCGCTGCCGGGTAATGCTGGGGGTGTGGGGAGGAAGAAGAGTGGGGGTGGGGGAGAATGGAAACAGTTAATGGAAAGAATAAAATAACCTTGGGAGGAGCTGCCGGAGGGGAGTCCAGTCCGCGATGACATATTATCCCCGTGGAGACTGGGTACATCAGCAGGAAGTCAAACTAACTTCGTTTCACAAAGATACAAACTTGGAAGCTGGATTTGTTTTCAATTCCCTTGCCTTCTCGGGCCTCCCATACAGGAACTGTAAATTCCTGGAACTCCAGAACCAGGTGAGAAAAGATGCCGAAAAAAAGTGGAGGAAAAGGGAGAGGCGCTGAGAGGAGACGGAATCCCGTTCGCCTCTTAAAGGAGAATGTTAAAGCCAAGGGCACTCCTAGATCCCCACTAAAAGAAGTAGCTGGATTCTGAAAAAGCGCTTTTCCCTACCTTCTTGTTGTTCTTATTATAGCCAAAAGTCGGAATCCCAGGCCTGGAAGTCACTGATAGCAGCATTTTCTCTTTAATGTTAGGGAGCTGAGAGAGAGAAGAGAGAGGGAAAGGGAGGGGGAAGAGAAAGAGAGGGAGAGGGGAGAGGGAGAAGGGAGGGGGAGGAGAAAGGGGGAGAAAAGGAGCAAGAGGGAGAGAGATGGGGGGGTGGGTAGAGCGTGAGCTTGGGCTGCTAGTTTACGTCACTGAGAGAAGTTAACCCAGAGTCTGAATGAGGCACTTCCTCTGGGTCCTAATGCCCGGGATGTTTTTTTTTGTTTGTTTGTTTGTTTTGTTTTTCACAGGCTTAGTAGTTAATTCTAGAAAGCAGATTAAAGGTCTGGAGTCTAACCAAAACTTGACTTTTCAAATCTAGCCCCTTTTCTCTATGAACAAATTACGATTTTCATGAAAAGAGATTGTGAATGTTATTCCTTAGATCTCAGGTATAAGAAGAGAATTTTAAGCTTGATTTCAAAGGGGCCACTGGTACTGGTAGAAATCATACCTGAGAGAGAATGTGTGAGAAGAGCTCAGCCTCCCCCCACCCCCTTACGTTTATGAAGAAAGGACCAAGGTGCTTACCAAAGAGCAGAAACAAGCAAAATAGGGTATGGGAAAAGCTAGTTTCAGATCCTTGGCTAGTTCTGTTCCTCTCACTCCTTTTTCAGATTCTCCCAGTTAGGATTTTATACTTAAGGAGGTATTATCAGATTGGCCTAGTGGATTTTTGGTTTTTTGAACGAATGTGAAGCAGTCTTAACTTTATATTCCACTATTCTCTAGCTTTCAAGGTCCATGAAGCTGAAACAATTACAGGAACTCACCAAACCTGGAATTTATGCCCAAACTGAAGTTCACAAAGTTGAGATGCTTGCTTCCAGTTGTCTCTGAGCTGTAGAGAAAAATAACCACTTAAAAAGCATATGATTCACAGGGAAGAAAAACACAAAATTCTTAGGAATGAGAAAACATAAACTGAAGAGTCAAGAACCTAACACAATTGCAACAATACTCACCTCTAATAATTTCAAAGGAACGTCCTTGTAGAAACAGCCTCAAAAAGAAAAGGAACTTGTAGGAAACCAAAATGTAAGAATGATACCCAGGAACCCCAACCAATCCAAGTGGAACAGGGCTATAGAACAGAAGCCTCTGAATCCCTTCATATGGCCATCTTGGTACCACTGCAGCTATTCTCTTGAAACGTAAGTTAACCCCATCTACTTTACCACACCAAATAAGCCAAAATTCTCTATAAAATGAAGTCCTGGTCTCGATTCTAGTTTTCCTGGCACCTTCCTGCCATGATAATACAACAGACTATAGTACTAATATTCTGTAGAGTAAATATACACACACACCCCACCTCCAATCTCTGACTTTCATTTCCAATGGGACAGGAAGTGCCTGCTCAGCTCAAGGGACACAGGAAGGGTGGGAGCAGCCTCGCTGTGGGAATTGCAACTGAGATTGGAAATACAGCAGCCAGATGCAGTTGAAAAAAAAAAAAAAGTGAAGACGACAGACATCTTTCAGCAATGCCATATCTAAGAAAAAGTCCCTTTACTGCCCTCAGAGATTCTCATTCATTATATGCCAAGTTATCCTTACTCTTTGGGTCCTTGGATGGTATCTCCTCTCTTAGCCTAACAATGTGGTACAGAAAGCTTATTCTTGAAGGCCTGATTCATAAGGGGAATCGATCTAATTTTTTTTTAATCTATTATTTTTATGTGTTGTGTTCTCCTACTGCATTCCTTAAAAGTCTTAGATTTAGATCTTAGATTTTAAATCTTAGATTTTAAAATAGTTAAAGCCATGGCTTTAGAGAGAGACAGGACAGACCTGAGTTCAAATCCTGACACCACTGGTATTACTATTTATGTGACTATAGGTCAAGTTAAGTAACATCTCTAATTTACTCATTTGCAAAAGGAGATAATACCTACTCCATTAGCCTTTGCAATCAGAAAAGCAAAGACACATGGAAACAATTAGTCTAAGGAACTGGTATACCATGTAATCCTCAGCCTATGACTATGAGACCAGAAGAACTAGATGGTGCCCGCTACCACTGTCAACCACTTGGAGGGGGATCTACGTAGGAGATCCTGGATAGAGTGGGAGAACAATGTGGAACAAAACTCAGAATCATTAAAAAAAAAAAAAAAAAAAAAAAAAAAAAGGACCAGGTTTTCTGGTCTGATAGAGCTTGATGGAACCACTGAGACTATGACCCCTAGCTGCCCTTCAGGTCTGGAATTGAACCCACTCCTGTGGCTTCCAGCCAAACAAAAGACAGGCATATGAGGTGAACATTTACATTAGGCAGATATACACACTCCTTGGAGAGATCAATCATGGGAGAATAGAAGGGCTGTATATGCATATGGAGACAGCTAGAGGAGGGGGTCAGGAGTGCATGGGAGGGAAGGACCAGGGAAGAGGTAACTATGGGGAGGAAGTAGGAAGAGAGCTGTTGCACTGTGGGAAATTGTAGTCAATGTCATGAGACAGCATATATGAACTGCTGTATGGAAGATGAATTTGCTCTGTAAACTTGCACTTAAATCACAATAAAAAATTAAAAAAAAAAACCTAATATAAAAAAAATGGTAGGGGGAGGCCCTCAATTACATGGATCGACACAGTGGCTACAATGATGGGCTCAGGTATAGCAAGGATTGTGAGGCTGGCACAGGACCGGGCAGTGTTTCGTTCTGTTGTACATAGGGTCACTGTGAGTTGGAGTCGACTCAACGGCACCTAACAACAATAACAACAATATAAAAACCTAGGTTCTAAAGTCTAATAAGTTTAGGGCCCTAGAAGTAAAATGACCCAGATTTGCAAACTGATTTGCCAAAGGTAAATTATGTCAAAGAACACCAGCAAGACCAGAAACACGTGTTCTTCGTTCTGGTGAGTATTTACAGGGCTTCTGGGATTTTGTGGAAGAGACAGGAAAGCTGACAGAGCTCGAGCTTGGATGAAGGAGGTGTGTGGGAGATGGAAGAATCCCGTTTCCTTCAATGTGCGTACTTTGTCCATCCCTCTGCTTTGCTCATTCTATTACCCACATTTGTCTTAGGTTTAGTCAGTGCTCCTCAAATTCTTGTTTCTCATAGGCATAGCACTCAAGACTTGTTTTGAAGGAAAAAAGTAAAATTAGAGTTATTTGGAATTTCTCTTAGGAAAAGAAACATTTGTACCTTGGATTCAAGATGGACTGGTTTGTGATTTCT
>NW_006922077.1:1468732-1470194 GCF_000298275.1 Orycteropus afer afer | reverse complement strand
CTCCCTGTGGACTCTCTTTCCTCCCACTGATGAACTTTTGTGCCTCAAAGGCTAGGTAATGGAAATCATCCAAAAAATTGAATTTATTTGCTGGCAAAGGGATGAGGTTATGCCTCAGGAAGAAGTGAACAAAAAGTTTATTTAACACATCAGCTTCCTTAGGCAGGAAAAACTAAGGAGCAACATCCAATAACAGAGCAAAGCTTAGCCCTGCCCCCTTCTGATGTACGATGGAATGACCAAACTGGTGTAAAATGTAAAGAAACTGGGGAAGTTTGGCCTCTCAAGTCCTTGATTCACCTCATTGGAAAATGGGGAAAGAAAAGACAGACGGCTCTGGAGCATGATTCATCTCACACCCTGATAGCATGCTGTTCTTTGCTGTAGAAGCAGACACTTCCAGCCAAGAGTTCCTACAGGGAATATCCAAACAACTTTCTGGACTTTTCCTTTGTCAGGCACTAAAGGGATATAAGAACCAAATGGTCTGGCATCACTGGGCCAGCAAATTGGCACCCTGTAGAAAGAAAAGACTCAATTGAATTCTATGCATACTCACAATGGACTATATGGATTATATAGTAATAATATTAATTATATTAGGAGCTCTGGTAGCATAGTGCCTAAAGCATTTGACTGCTAACCAGAAGGCTGGCAGTTCATACCCACCAGCCACTCCTCGGAAAAAAGTTGGGCAGTCTACTTCTGTAGTGATACTGCCTCGGAAACCCAACGATGGCAGTGAGTTTTGTACTCATTATATATTCGATCAATCTATGTTTCCACACACCTGACACATCAATTTTGCGTGGTCTCAGCTATACTCAAAAGTAAATCATCTCAGTAGGGGCCACAAATGATTCAACTATTAGGTTGAACCAAATGAAATTGCTGTTTCTATAGGCCTTATTAAGGAGCTCTGGTGGCACAGTACCTAAGGCATTTGACTATTAACCAAAATGTTGGTGGTTCAAACCCACCAGCCACTCCACAGAACAAAGACTGGGCAATCCACTTCTGTAAAGATTTACCGTCTCAAACCCAAAAGGAGTCAGTATAAGTCAGAATTGACTTGATGGGCAGTGAGTTCTTTTTTTTCTAATGTTGTTGTTGTTGATAGGTCATATTAATTAATCTTTTCACATGGTCAAATACCGAATTTATTATAGCTCAATCCAACATATTGCAAAAGTGAGACTGTGGGAGTGGTAATGAGCCAAAATACGATTAATTAGATGACGCCTTTCCTTTATCCTCTCCCATTTTACAGATGAATACCAAAGCCCAGAGACATAAACACACTTCACAAGATCACGGGTGTCAAATAGTGGGGTAATTGATGCCAGAATCCAGATTTTCTGTTTATGTGAAGGAAAAAAGTAAAATTAGAGTTATTTGGAATTTCTCTTAGGAAAAGAAACATTTGTACCTTGGATTCAAGATGGACTGGTTTGTGATTTCT
>NW_006922077.1:1459721-1468538 GCF_000298275.1 Orycteropus afer afer | reverse complement strand
GGGTTTGAACTGCCAGCCTTCTGGTTAGCAGTCAAGTGCGTTAGGCACTAGGCTATCACATAGAAGTAATAAAAGAATAATCCTAGAATTCCAAAGGTAAAAGTTCAACTATTTTCCTCAAATCAACCCTTTAACTTAAATAGAAGGAATCCTCAATATTTTGCCTATTATTAAATTGGACATTGGGCAATATTTCTAGGGATAAATTTACAAGGCAAGCAGCAAAGGGATTTGTAGAAAACTACAGTTGTTGAGAAGTTCTGCTAACTAGATGTTCAAGATTCTACCTGAGTTTTCATTTACTATATATTTAGATGACAATTTGCTTGAATTTTGCTTCCCTCTGGGGATAATACACACCATGACCTGAAATTCTCAGACCAAACATAAGATTTAAATACAAGAAATAGTTTCTAAAATATCAATATACATTATTTATACGGGCTAGTAGTCACTAGTATTCTTTACCTGAAGCATAAGCTTGATGAGGACTGGGACCATGACTATTTTGCACACCATTATATCCCCAATATTGAGCAGTACCTGGCTAAGTTTAAAGTTTAGAGTATTTGTTCAATGAATGAATAGAATATGTCCAACACTAAATTTACATCTGAAGAGATGCTACTCATTAAAAAACCCTGAAAGTAGTGTTGATAGTAATGGAACATCAGGATATTTAGGAGTTTTTCCTTTATATTTAAAATGAGTATTTTGTTTTTAATTGCTTACTCTTGTGTATAAGGAAGAGAACTTGAATGGACCTGTGTCCCTAACAGTAGAAAAAGCCCACTCTCACTTGCATGCTACATAAAACTATACTCCTATTATCACATTAAATAAACCACACTTCAAAAAGTCCATCCCATCTTATTCATAATTTTTGTAAGCTTTTTATCCTACTCTTCACATGATTACTGATGTATCTAACTCAGCTAAGGCACTTGACTGCTAACCAGAAGGCTGGCAGTTCAAACTCACCAGCCACTCTTTGCAAGGAAGGTTGGTCAATCTACTTCCATAGTGATACTGCCTTGGAAACACAAGGAGGGGTCACTATGAGTGAGTCCTACTCCTTGGCACATAACAACATCTCAACTTGACATCCTCACCTCTTGCTTCAGAATGTAAGCTCCTAGGAAGCAGGCACCAACCTTACTCAGCTTTCTGTCTTTACCACCTTAACATAACTAATGCTCAAGAATCTTCACTGAAGGAATAAAATTTTCACCATTTTTTAAAATGAGTTTAAAATATTTTATTTGTTGATAAGAGATAATAAAGCTTTTATCACCTTTTTTAATTTACAGGAAGTCCCCAGTTACAAAAGTTCAATTTTTGGACAGACAACAAGGAATGGCCCTTTAATGTTATATAAATTTGTCTTCACTTTGAAATGACTAAACCAACCCCTACTCACAACAAATTCTTCATCACAATTACCTTCACTTGCTGCAAGCACAGCTTTAAATCACTGAAAAGTCTAGCATCTTTCCTTGTACTAAAGAAAGGCTAAATGAGAACCTTCTGCACCTGTTCTGACATACTTACAAATTTGAGACACACTTAGTAACTGGGGAACTGCTTGCACAGCCAATGGGAAAGTGAATTCCCAATGAATACTAAGGGAAACACTGCCACCTCCTGGATTAAATAGGGCCCCCTTTAGCAAATACCAGGAAAACAGCGCAGAATTTTGTACACAAGTAGATCAGAAGCTTAAAATCCTAACCCAGGACTACCACTTTATTGTGTGTTAAGTTAGGCACATTTCCATCTCATTCTTTTAAAACATCAGTTTCCTCTTCTACAAAATGGGCGTATCATCTTTCCTGTCTCTCAGGGATTCCCGTGACGGTCAAATCAGATAATGACTATAGAAGTTCTTTACCAATTCTAAAGCATTTTACAAGTGTGAGAGGTTTTGTTCACTGTACGTGGTATTCACTACACCACATTGAGTATAACAAACCCATCTTACTTCTAGGTAAAGAAAACTGCAGTTATAGCACTAAAGCCCTGGTGACTCAAAGGTTAAGTACTTGGCCAAAGTGGCAGTTCAAACCAGCCACTCCAGGGCAGAAAGATGCAGAAGTCTGCTTCCATAAAGATTTATAGCCTTGGAAACCCTATGGGACTATTCATAGGGTCACTATGAGTCAGAATTCGACTTGATGGCAACAGTTGCCTTTTTTTTTTTTTTTTTTAGTTTAATGACAAATTCTTGATATGTTAATGCAGGCTCATCATTATCAATTTATTAAAATGTGTTCTTGTACATAAAAATATGCTTAAATTACCATTAGAGAAATGCAGATAAAAACAACAATGAGATACCATCTTGCCGCAGCACTAGTAGCAATGTTCAGTATGACAGAAAATAACAAATTCTGGCAAGGATGCTGAGAGATTGGGACTCATACACTGTTGGTGGGAATGTAAAATGATGCAACCACAGTGGAACCACTGTGGAAAGCAGTACGACAGTTCCTTAAAAAGTTGGAATTAGAATTACCATTTGACCCAGCAATTCCATCACTAGGTATATATCCTAAAGAAGTGAGAGCCAAGACAAGAACAGATATATGCACACCCATGTTCATCGCAGCACTATTTACAATGGCCAAATGATGGAAACAACCTAGGTGCCTATTAACAGAGGAATGAATAACCAAACTATGGTACATACACACAGTGGAATTCTATGCAACCCCACACAACATAAGGTGAATGAACTTGGAGGACGTTACGCTGAGTGAAATAAGTCAATCACAGAAAGACAAATATTGTATTAGTTTACTATTGTAAGGTTTATATATGGAAATAAATTTTCTTTGTTGGTTACCAGTGGTGGGAGGGGAGGGGAGGGAACACTGTTAATTAGGTAGAGACAAGTACTGATTTGGGTGAAGAGAAGGGCAATGTACCAAATGTGAGTGATCAACATGGCGTTGAGGAAGAGGGAGACATAGAGAGGTGCATGGGAGGTACAGACAACAAAGATGAATCCTTTTGCACATACAGTACTGTGTTGTCAGCGATGGCAAACATTGATACATGGGTGGGTAGATGGGTGGACAGGCTGAACTATTAGGTATGTCTGTGCAGGAGGGAGTGTGCCCATGACCATGCATAACGTTGGCAGACAATGTTTCTACAAGTGTATTTGTATGTTCTGTAAGAATTCCCAGGTATATAGTAGAGCTGACAAGGGGACAAGGTTGTAGTCACTTCTTGGCCACAGCCAAGTACCCAGAGGGAATAAATAGTTGGACCTGTGGGCTTGGAACCATAGTCACAGGGGATATCAAGCTCAATTGGCATAGCATACTACACAAAAACATTGTTCCACCTCCTACTTTGGCAAGTAGTGACTGGGATCTTAAAAGCTTGTAAGTGGCCATCTAGGTACAACAATGGGTCTCTCCTTGCCCAGAGCAAAGAAGAATGAAGAAAACCAAAGATTCATGGAAACAATTAGTCCAAGCAGCTGGTACACCATGTGGTCCTCAGCCTATACAACTATGATACCAGAAGAACTAGATGGTGCCCAGCTACCACTGTCAACCACTCAGAGGAGAATATATGTAGGAGATCCTGGATAGAGTGGGAGAACAATGTGGAATAAAACTCAAAATCATTTAAAAAAAAAAAAAAAAAGGGACCAGGTTTGCTGGTCTGACAGAGTCGGGTGGAACCACTGACACTATGGCCCCTAGCTGCCCTTCAGGTCTGGAATTTAACCTACTTCCGGCTACCAGACAAACAAAAGACAGGCATATGAGCTGAACATTTACATTAGGTAGATACACTCCTTGAAAAGATCAATCATGGGAAACTAGGAGGGCTGGGTATGCACAGGGAGACAGCTTGTGGGGCAGGAATGCATGGAAGGGAAGGACACAGGGAAGAGATGGCTATGGGGAGAAGTGGGAAGGGAGATGTTGCATTGTGGGAGGTTGTAGTCAATGTCATGAGACAAAGTGTATGTGAGCTGCTATATGGAAAGTGAATTCGCTCTGTAAACTTTCACCGAAATCACAATAAAAATTAAAGAAAAAAAAAATGCTTACATTAAACTACATGAAGATACTACTATTCACCTATCAGACTAGCAAAAATCCAAAAGCTTGACAACAAACATTTGGGGAAATGGGTAAAAAGGCACTTTCATATATTGCTGGTGGAAATGCAAAATGGCATAATCCCTTTTGCACTATCTAGCAAAGTTACATATATGTTTACCCTTCAATCTAACAGTCTTATTTCTAGGGATATATATATATATATACACACACACACACACACACACACACACACACATACATACATACATACATACATATATAGGAGCTCTGGTAATGTAGTGCCTAAGGCACTTGACTGCTAACCAGAAGGCTGGCGGTTCAAACCCACCAGACACTCCTCGGAAGGAAGGTTGGGCAATCTATTTCCGTAATGATACCACCTCAGAAACCCAAGGAGGGGTCGCTATGAGTCAGATACAACTCAACGGCAGTGAGATATACACTAACAAAAATAAGAAAAGACAATATGTACAAGGCATATTCACCAATAATCAAGGAAGCTATCAAGGACTACTAGGGTAATGTTAAAAGGATTCAAGAGTCTTATAGCATTGTGCTCTTTTAAAGAACTATCTGTGTGGGATCAAACTGATAACAGCAACTACAAAGGCTAGATAGGAAGGTGAGGGGCCAGCAAGTTTGTGTTGATGGAGGTGAACAATTCAGCAAAGGAGCGTGAGAATGGCTGCACAGTCTGATGAATGTGCTCAGTGACACTGAATTGTACATGCTTAAATTGCTGGATTGGCAGATATTTTTCTGTGTATATTTTCAACAAAAAAAATGAAATAAATAATTTAAGATAAAAGAAAAAGGAATTCACAAGTCATCTTGAAGGGACTCCCACTGTTCAAAGATGGTACAATTTGACCATCAAAAATAATAATAATTGCAAAGAATATAAACACATCAAATTTATTAAAATCTATACTCAGTCACTGCTAACGAGTCCATTTCTGACCCACAGTGATGCTATGAACAGTCACATAGGGTTTCCAAGGCTGTAAATCTTTATGGAAGTGATTGCCTCATCTTTCTCCAGCAGAGCAGCTAGTGGGTTCCAACCACCAACCTTTTGGTTAGCAGCTGAATGTGTTAACCACTTCCAGAGCTCCTTATTAAAATCTGTAAGTTCATAATAATTTTAAAAAACCCTAATTGATCATCTTTAGAGGATGTTAGGAAGCTAACTTATTCTGAAAACTAGCAAACAAAGGGGAAAAAATTGAATAGCTAGCCTACTTTTTCTGTATGAAATGTATCTCAAATAAACAACTAGTTGATGAAGCGAAATCCTTCTTTATAAATAATAAAGAAATAAAAAATGATTAGAACAGTACTACTTTGCAATTCCTAATGAAACAGTTGATTTAGACAATGATTATCAAAAGCAGCTAAAACAATTAGGTTAAAAAATAATTGAGCATCACAAGAAACTATATACCAATATCCCTCATGAATATAGATGTAAAAATCCTTAACAAAATATTAGCAAACTGAATTCAGCAATATATAAATGTTTACATACCATGACCAAGTGAGAATTATTCTAGGAATGCAAGAAATAAAAAATCAAATAATGTAATATGCAATATTAATAGAATAAGAGATACAACTCACATAATTATCTTAATATATATGTACATTAGTAGATACAGAACAAGCTTTTAAGAAAATCCAACACCCATTCATGATAAAAATCTCTCAACTAACAATAGAAAGGAATTTCCTCCGCCTGATAAAGAGCATCTACAAAAAATTACGGCTATCATCATACTTAATGGTGAAACACTGAGTGCTTTCTCCCTAAGATCAGGAACAGGGCAAAGATGTCTGTTGTTATCACTTCCATCCAACACTATACTGGAAATTTTAAACAGTACAACAAAGAAAGAAAAAAAAGAAAAAAAAAAGACCTTAAAAGCATAGAGATTAGAAAGGAAGAAGTAGAATTGCCTTTATAAACAATGTGATTACCAATTTAGAAAATCCTAAGGGAGCTCTGGTAGCATAGTGGCTAAAGCACTTGACTGCTAACCAGAAGGCTGGCGGTTCAAACCCACCAGCCACTCCTCGGAAGGAAGGTTGGGCAATCCTACTTCCGTAGTGATACTGCCTCGGAAACCCAAGGAGGGGTCGCTATGAGTTGGGGCCGACTCGACGGCACATAACAACAACAACAAGGAACCCACAATAAAACTACTAAAACTCAAAACACTCACTGTTATCAACTCGGATCCGACTCATAGCAACCCCACATTGGGTTTCTGAGGGAGTATCACTATGGAAGTAGATTGCCCAATCTTCCTTCCCAGGAGTGGCTGGTGGCTTTGAACCACCAACCTTCTGGTTAGCAGTCAAATGCCTTAGGCATTACACCACCAGAGCTCCCATAAAACTACTAGAATTAATAAATGAGTTTAGCAAGGTCACAGGGCACAAGATAAATATATAAAAGTCAATTGTATTTCTATACAGTACTAATAAACTGTCTGAAGTGACAGCATCTTGTAATAGCATCAAAAATAATTCAATACTTAGGATACATTTAACACATAAAAGTAAGATTTATATATTAAAAATGTAAAACACTGCTGAGAAAAATTAAAGAGTTGTAAATAATTGTTAAGGGCAATTCTTCCTAAATTGATCTATAGTTTCAACTCAAATCCTATCAAAATCTTAGTAGGCTACTTCATAGAAGTTGACAAGCTAATCCTAAAATTTATACAGAAATACAAAGGACCTACTAGGATAGCCAAAACAACTTTGAAAAAGAATAAAATTGAAAGAGTCACAGTAATCAATTTCAAAACTTATTATAAAGCTATATCAATCAAGAGTGTGGTATTGGTGTAAAAATAGAAATCTAGATCAATGGAACAGAATTGAGAGTCCTGAGACAAACCCTTACATTTACAGTCAACTGATTTTCAACAAAGGTGCCAAGAAGAAAGAAGAATGAAACCAATGGTGCTGGGACAATTGGATATTCACATGCAAAAATAGACACTTTCCTCATACTGTACTGTAGTGCAGTGAATTACTTAATATGGCTCTTCTAGCCATGGTCTTTGTGACTCCCACCAGATGACTGGGTGGGAATATGCAAATGTGAGATGCTTGTGGCCCATTAAGAGGATTGGATCACTTGCTAATAATGTAAATAAAGTACATTGCATCCTTGTAAAGATGTGACCATGCAAATAAGGTGTATGGAACCCTAACATAGGAATTGGTCAGTTTTGCCATCTCACTAGGCTTAAAATGAGCCATCCCAGAGGTGGGATGAGGGATCTCACTACCATCAAGAAAGAAGACCTAGGAGTGGTACAGATTCTTGGAACCAAGATCCCTGCACTGAGACAAAAGCAGAGAAACAGCAGCAGCAGAACCAAGAGACCAGCATGAAACACAGCCGCTGGCTTCCAGGCCCACAGAGTGAGAACACTCCTTTGGGCAGGAGACTTGCTGGCAGGGTAGGGTGCCCCTTTAGGCACCTATCAACAAAACTAAAAGAGCTTTGTAATTAATACTTGCCTGAATAAGGCAGAGGCAGAGGCCAGAAGGAAGCGAGCCTGCAGCAAAGCTGAAAAGAAGCTGTCCTGATTGAAGAACTGTATCCTAGTTTCCAATCCTGAATTGTAACCTGTTACTTCCCTAACCAACCCCATAATTGTGAGTATTGTCTGTGAGTTTTGAATGGCCATTGCAACAAGTTATCAAACTCAGCAGAGAAGTAGTGAGTTCTGTGGGAGTGTAGTGATACAGTTGGTATCAGAATTGTTAAAAAGGTTGGAGGGTGATAGCAAGTGTGACCTCCACCTCATAGGAATCAACCTTGAGCTTTTGATGTTGTTCTGGATCTTTCTCCCCTCTTGTGAAATTAGAGGAGATCAGATGCTGCCACCATGCCCTTTTTGCACATCAACAAAAATTAACTCAAAACAGAGCATGGAACTAAATGTAAAAGCTAAAACTATAAATCTTCTAGGAGAAAATTTGTTCATGACTTTGGGTTAGCAGAGCTCTTAGACACAACATCAAAAGAACGAGCCTTTTTTTTTTTTTTAACAAATTGAACATCATTAAAATTTTAAGCTTTTTAACTTCAAAAGATATCATTAAAAAAATGAAAAGACAATCCACAGGATATCATATCAGATATCAGATATCTGATATAAGCTTTATATCCAAAATCTATAAAGAACTCTTACTTCTCAGTAACACGTCAAACAATCCCATTTAAAAATGGGCAAAAGATTTAAATAGACATTTCACCAAAAACACGCTAATGACTAATAAACACATGAGAAGGTATTCAACACAATTAGGCATTAACTCAACCAAAACAAACCCACTACGATGGAGCTGATTCCAACTCATAGCAACTCTATAGGGCAGAGTAGAACTGACCCATAGGGTTTGCAAGGCTGTAAATCTTTACAAAAGTAGACTGCTTCATCTTTCTCCTACAGAGTGGCTGTGAGTTTGAACAACCAACCTTTTGGTTAATAGCTCAACAACAACAACATGATCACTGTGCAACTTGTTGTTGTTGTTGTTGTTAAGTGCCGTCAAGTCGTTTCCAACTCATAGCGACCCCATGCACAGCAGAATGAAGCACTGCCCGATCCCATGCCAGCCCCACAATCCCTGCTATACTTGAGCCCATCATCGCAGCCACTGTGTCAATCCATCTCATTGAAGGCCTCCCCCTCTTTCGTCG
>NW_006922077.1:1428224-1441952 GCF_000298275.1 Orycteropus afer afer | reverse complement strand
TTGCATCTAGATGGCAGCTTGCTAGCTTTTAAGATCCAAGTCGCTACTTGCCAAATTAGGAGGTGGAACAATGTTTTGTATAGTATGTTATGCCAATTTAGCTTGTGTAATCACAAACTTAATGGTATAAAACAACACATATTTATTATCTCATAGGAGTCTGGGAACAATATAGCTGGGTCCTTTCCAAGGCTGCAATCAAGGTGCTAGCCAGAGCTGAGTTCTCCTCTGAGACTGAACTAGAGAGAAATCTGCCTCCAAGCTCACTTGATTTTTAGCAGTATATATTCAGTTCCTGCAGGGAGCTGGAATGACAGCCAGTTTCTGGCTTTTGGCTGGGAATCACTCTCAGTTCCTTGCCACATGGTCCTCTCCTTAGGCACCTCAGGCATGCACAACATGACATCTTGCTTCTTCAAAGCCAGCAAAGGAGAATCAGCTTTGTCATACTCTATGTGTTAGAAGTCAGTCATAAGTTCTGTCCACACTCAAAGGGAGGGAATTGTACAATGGTGTGAATACCAGGAAGCAGGGATAATAGGAGTCACCTTGGAGTTTTTCTACCATATATGTAATTTCCGTTTAGCAATTTCTCCATAAGGTTTTTATGCATCCTATGTTAGGTTTATTCATATGTACCTCTTAATTCTTAATGCTATCATAAACAGTAATTGTTAAAAATAAGCATATATTCTAATTATTAGAATATAGGAACACTACTGAATTTTGGATACTGAGCTTTTATCTACCAGCCTTCTGAATTATTAGCCCTAAAAACTTACCTATAGATTCACTTGGATTTTCCTGATAATCATTTGCCGATAAAAACAATTTTGTTTATTTTCTTTTAGTATATTTACCCTTTATTTCTTTTTATTGTCTTATTGGATAATCCAAAACCAAACATACTGCCATCACGTCAATTCTGACTCATAGTGACCCCCATTGGATTTCCAAGGCTGTAAATCTTTATGGAAGTAGATTGCCTCACCTTTCTTCTGCAGAGCAGCTGGTGGGTTTGAACCACTGACCATCTGGTTAGCAGCCAAATGCCTTACCCACTACACCACCAGGACTCCTTACTGGATAATAAGACCTCTAATAAAATATTTAACAGAAACTGTGATACCAAGCCTATTCCCTAATAAAAACTGTATCAGATTTTGGATATATCTTTCCTTGTCATGTTTGCTAAGAGCTTTGGAGATGAACAGATATTTAATATTATCAAATATTTTTTCTGCATTGACTAGATTATATAGATTTTCTTTTAAAATCTATTGATGTGGTAAATTATGCATATTTCCTAATGTTAAACTATTTTAGTGTCCCTGGGATAAACAGTTACTACTTACAGTTACTACTTTGTTACGTATATATTTAAATACATTGCTAGATTAAGATTTCTAGTATTTCATGAATTTTTCATGTCTTTATATAAAATTGGTCTATACTTTTTTCTTTATCCTGTTCTTGCCTGGTTTTGGTTTCAAAGTTTACATTAGCTTCACAACACAAGTTGTAGCATTTTTCTTCTATTACTATTCCTTGGAACAAAGTGTATAAAATATCTGTTCTTTGAAAGTTTCATGGAACTCCCACATAAAACTATCTGGGTCCAGTAGATGTTTTTCTGTATAAATGTTTAAACCACAAAACCTTTATCTCAGCTGGCCTTGATATTTTCAGCACTCCTACACACTCTAGTAAGCAACCTACACTAGTCTCTACATTAACTATTCTAAATATTTACCATTCTCAAGCATTCTCTCACTATTTTACTCTACATTCTTGTTGTTGTTATATGCCATCGAGTTGGCCCCGACTCATAGCGACCCCTCCTTGGGTTTCCAAGGCAGTATCACTACAGAAGTAGATTGCCCAATCTTCCTTCCAAGGAGTGGCTGGTGGGTTTGAACCGCCAGCCTTCTGGTTAGCAGTCAAGTACCTTAGGCACTATCTACATTCTTAGCATATAATATTCATCTGCTATCTTTTTAACCTCTACTGGCTTTCCTTTTCAGCATATTGATATGATTACCTTTTAAAAAGACAAAAGAAAAATACACATATACAAAACAAACAAAAGCACTTTTCCTGAACTCTAGGTGCTTCTCTAGCTATTCTTTTTTTCTTTTTTTCTACAAAGTCAAGAATAGTCTATATTTGTTGACTACCTGTCCTTATTGCTCATTCATTATTCCCTATTATTTTTTATTTTGTCTTATGTCAGTGTGGGAAGTCACTACAGGGTTATATATAAAAAAGCAATATGATCAGATCTGCATTTCTGAAAAATCACTTGTGGTTACAGTGTAAAGAAAAGATTGGAAGTGATTGAAATTGATGGAACCCTAACCCACTGCCATTGAGTTGGTTCAGACTCAGAGATATGGGGGAGAAGTGGATAGATTTGAGATCTATGAAGAAGCCCTGGTGGTGTAACTAGAGGGTTGATGGTTGGAAGGCCACCCGCTGGCTCCACAGGAAAACCACACAATCTGCACCCAAAAGATGACAGCCAAGAAAACCCTATGGGGCAGTTCTACTTTGTCTCATGGGGTCTCAATGAGTAGGAATTGACTCAACAGCACCCAGTAACAACATAGGATGTGAAGCATTAAGAAGCAGGAGAAATCAAAGAGTACACATGGGTTTTCAGCTAAGCAATGGATTTTACTGAAATACAAAACAACACAATGCAATGTTGTAGAGTCAGATCCGACGCACAGTGAACCCTCCTTGGGTTTCCGAGGCAGTATCTCTATGGAAGTTGCGGGGTGGTTAATTACCTGGTATGGCTTTTCTAGCCATAAGTCTTTGTAAACTCCATGGTGGAATTTGCTGTGAGCAACTAAGGAGCTCCTGATTGTAAATGTTATCTACCCGGGCTATTTCTGTTGGGCGTGGCACAAAGCAATGTTCTGGGAGGTTCCTGCTCTCTCTCTCAAGTGCTTACTATTCTGATGTTATGATTGGCTAGTTTGGCCACTCTGCCAGGCTCAAAAGGAGGCCTCCTAGAGGCAGAAGTCTCTTTCTCTGACCTCTGGCTGAGGAAGACGTGTTGCTGAGAAAGAGATACCAAGAGACATGCACTGCTGAGAAAGAGACACCGAGAGACACATGCTGCTGAGAAAGAGACAGCAAGAGACATGCATTGCTGGGAGACAGACTGAGAGAGACTGTTGGCTGAGAGACGGCAGGCTGGGAGAGAGACTGAACGTTGTTCCTGAACTTGAATTGTAGCCTGATGCTTCCCTAAAAACCCCATAATATGCGAGTTCTGTATGGCCACCTGCAGTGAATTATCAAACCCAGAAGAGAGGTGGAGGGTGCTTTGGGAAGAAGGGTTGGTGAAAGGGCTGGAGGGAGGCAAGCATGTCTGGCCTTGCAAGAACAGGCCTTGGGCTATTAATGGTGATTCTGTCTTCCTCTTGTGTGGTTAGAGGAGGTCAGAAGATGTGACCTCCTTGCCTTTTTAGCAGAAGTAGATTGCCCAAACTTCCTTCCAAGGAGTGGCTGGTGGGTTTGAACCAGTCAAATGCCTTAGGCACTACACCACCACAGCTCCTATTTACTGAAATAGGAAATACAAATTAAGAAATTTTATTACATAAATATAAACATTTCTACATGGCAATAACTACAAAAAAGAAAATTAAAAAAATCAAATGGTAAACCAGGAGTAGGGAAAATGCATGCAACTTATTTCACAAGGAGCTAATTTCTAAAATAGAGTTTTTACAAACCAGTACCAAAAGTCTAATACTAAACAGTAAAATGAATAAAATATATATAAATAATTCACTAAAAAGAAAATAATTAAGACCCCTAAACATACAAAAACATGCTCAACCTCATACATAATCTTAAAAAAGTAAAATAAAAACAATACTGAGATACTATTTTATATCTACTAGAATGGCAAACGTATCATGCGATCTCTGGCCTCATTTCTATCACCAAGGCCATATTTTCCAACTACTGGTAATTCTTTGTTTCCAACTTTCACATTCCAATTGCCAGTAATAATCAAATAATCTTGATTGCATGTTTGGTCAATTTCAGATTACAACCTTGGTCAAAATCTTCAATTTCCTCGTCTTTGGCTTGGGTGGTTACTATATAAATTTGAGTAATAGTTGTATTAACTGGTTTTCCTTGTAGGCGTATGGATATTATCCTATCACTGACAGCATTGTACTTCAGGATAGGTCTTGAAACATTTCTTTATGACGATGAATGTCACACCATTACTCTTCCATTTGTCATTCCCGGCAGGGTAGCTCATATGGTTGTCTGATTCAAAATGGCTGAAATCAGTCCATTTCAGCTCACTATTGACCAGGATATCAATCTTTATGTATTCCATTTCATTTTTGACAGTTTCACATGGTCCTTGCCAGATAGAATACACAGGAATCAGATTGACTACATTTGCAGAAAGAGACAATGGAGAAGCTCAATATCTTTAGCCAAAACAAAGCCAGGAGCTGAATGCAAAACAGACTATCAGTTGCTCATATGCAAGTTCAAGTTGAAGCTGAAGAAAATTAAAACAAGTCCACAAGAGCCAAAATATGACCTTGATTATATCCCACCTGAATTTAGAGACCATCTGAAGAACAGATCTGATGCACTGAACACCAATGACCAAAAATCAGACAAACTGTAGGATGACATCAAGAACATCATATATGTGAAGAAAGCAAAAGATCATTAAGAAGACAGGAAAGGAAGAAAAGACCAAAAGAATGTCAGAAGTGACTCTGAAACTTGCTCTTGAATGGAGAGTAGCTAAAGCAAATGGAAGAAATGATAAGAAAGCTAACAAAAGATTTCAAAGAACAGCTTGAGAAGACAAAGTCAATTATTATAATGAAATGTGCAAAGACTTAGAGTTAGAAAACCAAAAGGGAAGAACATGCTCAGCATTTCTCAAGCTGAAAGAACTGAAGAAAAAATTCAAGCCTCGAGTTGCAATATTGAAAGATTCTATGGGCAAAATAATGGATGATGCAGGGACTATTAAAAAAAGAAGATAGAAGGGAATAACAAAAGAAGAAGATAGAAGGAATACACAGAGTCACTGTACCAAAAATAATTGGTCGGTGTTCATTGATGAACCAATTTCAGGAGGTGGCATGTGATCAAGAACTAATGGTAGTGAAGGAAGAAGTTGAAGCTGCACTGGAGGCACTTACTTGTCTATGCCAAGAAACGTGGAAGATAACTACCTGGCCAACTGACTGAAATAGATCTATATTTGTACCCATTTCAAAGAAAGATGATACAACAGAATGTGGAAATTATCAAGCAGTGTCATTAATATTACACACAAGTAAAATTTTGCTTAAGATAATTTAAAAACAGTTGTAGCAGTATATTGACAGGGAACTCCCAGAAATGCAAGCTGGATTCAGGAGAGGACATGGAATGAGGGATATCATTGCTAATGTTAGATGGATCTTAGCTGAAAGCAAAGAATACCAGAAAGATGTTTACTTGTGTTTTACTGACTACGCAAAAGCATTCGACTGTGTGGATCATAAGAAATTATGGACAACATTGAGAAGAATGGGAATTCCAGAACACTTGATTGTGCTCATGAGGAACCTGCATATAGACCAAGAGGCTGTCGTTCAGACACAACAAGGGGATACTGCATGGTTTAAAATCAGGAAGGGAGTGCATCAGGGTTGTATCCTTTCACCATACTTATTCAACCTGTCCGTTGAGCAAATAATCCAAGAAGCTGGACTATATGAAGAAGGGTGCAGCATCAGGATTGGAAGAAGACCCATAACACAACCTTACTTGCTGAAAGTGAAGATGACTTGAAGCACTTACTGACGAAGATTAAATACTGCATCTCAACATAAAAACAAAAATTAAAGATTACATCTCAACATAAAAACAAAAATCTTCAGAACTGGACCAATAAGCAACATCACGACAAATGGAGAAAAGATTGAAGTTGTCAAAGATTTCATATTACTCAGTTCCACAATCAACACCAATGGAAGCAGCAATCAAGAAATCAGATGATGTGTTGGACTGGGCAAATATGCTGCAAAAGACCTCTTTAAAGTGCTGAAGAGCAAAGATGTCTCTTTGAAAACTAAGGCACGCCTAACCCAAACCATGGCATTTTCAATTGCCTCATATGCATGTGAAAGCTGGACAATGAATAAGACCTAAGAAGAGTTGATGCTTTTGAGTTGTGGTGTTGGTCAAGAATACTGAAAGTACCATAGACTGTCCAATCTGTCCTGGAAGAAGTGCAGCTGGAATGTTCCTTGGAAGCAAGAATGGCCAGACTTTATGTCACCTACTTTGGTCATGTCAGAAGGGACCATTACCTGGAGAAGGATATCATGCTTGGTATAGTGGAGGGGCAGCAAAAAAGGGGAAGACCTTTAACGAGATGGATTGACATAATGGCTGCAATGATGGGCTCAGGTATAGCAAAGATTGTGAGGCTGGCACAGGACCAGGCAGTGTTTCATTCTATTGTACATAGGGTCATTATGAGTTGGAGCCAACTTGATAGCACTTAACAACAGAATGGCAAACATAGGTTAAGAATTGAGATGAGGGTGAAAAAACAGGTACTCTCTTACATTGGTGGTGAGACTGTAAAATTGTATTACCACTATGGAGGACACTATGCCAACATCTATCAAAATTACAAAGGTAGATACCTTTTGATCCAGCAATTTTACTTTTAGGAATTTATTCTCAAGTTGTACTTTCAAACATGCAAAATGACATCATAGAACTGCCCTATAGGGTTTGTAAATCTTGATGGAAGCAGATTGTCTCATCTTTCTTCCACAGAGTGGCTGGTGGGTCCAAATCACTAACATTTTGCTTATCAGAGAAATGCTTAAACATCTATACCCCTAGATTTTGAGTTTTGTTCCACATTGTTCTCCCATGCTATCCAGGATCTCTTGCACTGATCCCTTTCTGAGTGATTGACAGTGGTAGCCAGTCACCATCTAGTTCTTCTGGTCTCAGGTCATATAGGCTGAGGTTCACATGGTTCACTAGTCCTTTGGACTAATTGTTTCCATGTATCTTTGGTTTTCTTCGTTCTTCTTTGCTCTGGACAAGGAGAGCCCCATTGTCCATCAAGATGGCCGCTTGCAAATTTTAAACACTCCAGTCGCTACTCAACAAAGTAGGATGTAGAACAATGTTTTTGTGTAGTATGTTATGTCAATGGAACTTGATGTCCCCTATGACCCTGGTCTCGGGCCCACAGGTCCAGCTACTCACTCCCTCAGAGTGGCTGGCTGTAGCTAAGAAGTTATCATAACTTTGCCCCTTGTTAGCTCTATTATATATATGGGCATTCCTACGGCACATACAAATACATATGTAGAAATATAATCTGTAATAGGGGACTTTAAAAATAATGATACATTCAGACCATAGAATGCTATAGCCATAAAAAGAAAACATTTTTTGTATTAATTTGGAAAATTCTCTGAGATGTATAGAAAGTTAATTTTAAAAAAAGTAGGAGGAATACAAAACAGTGCTTACAGTATGCTACCCTTTGTATAAAAGAGGGAAAAAATATATTTGCTTAGATAAATAAAATAAATTTGCAAGGATATATAGAACCAATAACCCTGTCTCTGGGGGAATACTGGGTGGCTGGGAGACAGGAGCAGGAGAATAATTTCACACATGCCTTTCTGTACTTTATGAATTTGAAAATAAGTTGTGAAGTGATTAATTGGCCAATTGATAGGTTTTATGACCTATTATTTCCCCTGCTTGAGTTTCTACACTGAAAAATAATAGTTCTGTTAAACATTATGATCCCATAACATTTCTTAAATAGTTTTAAAGTCATTTAAATTCTTTTTTAAAATCAGAAACAACAGGAAAAAAAGGATCTGACCCTGCCAAGACTTAACCCCCTGGGATGGCAAGTTTGTCCTTCTTAGATAACCTATACCTTACAGTACGCTGTGGGCCTCCCAAGTTGCTGGTTCATGCTCTATATTCATGCCAGGACAGCAATCATGCAGTGGAGGCAGAATCAGCTCAAAGGTCAAAGAGCAGTTGAGGCTAGTTCTCTCCAGCCTAGAAAATCTAGAGATTTTCTTTACTGCCCAACTAGTTCCTATAGCAGATGTGTGCAGGGAGAAAAAGTGAGGAATTCATTGCTGATTGTGATTAAAGCTAATTCAAGGAGCAGGGTTAAGAAATAAGGGAAACAGGTAACTTCTGGGTTAAAAAGAGTTATTGTGGAGTCCACACTGACTCATGGCGACCTCACATGTGTCAGAATAGGACTGTGCTCACTAAGGTTTTCAACGGCTGATTTTTTAGAAGTAGATCACTATGTCTTTCTATCTGGGCACCTCTGGGTGAACTCAAACCAGCAATCATTACATTAGCTGCCCACTAAGGACACTGACCATTTGGACCACCAGGGAGGAACTCCACCTACTGGATAATGTTTAAAAATCCCTTAACATATTGGTAACCTCTTAAACAGCTCAAAAAGCTTCAGAGAAATGGTAACATTCCTATGAAACAGGGTAAGATTAGCTTGTCACATATGGAAAACCTAACACTGGATTGAATTTATACCAATTTTTAAGACCCAGAACTTTCTTTTTTATATATTATTTTTAAAATTTTAAATATGACTGCTTCTGTTTCTCCCCCGCTTGCTTTCGCTTGGGCCCACTTGTCTTCTGTCCCAGGTTTCAGCACCAAAATGTTATTGGGGGAAGAAGCCCCTTTTCCCTGGCCTTGCCCCACTCATGAGAAGAATCTTCAGGAGGGAGCATCGAAAAAGTAGCCCCAGGTGATCTGCAAGCAAGCGGTGGTGTTTGGCTGTGGCTTGATAAACTTAACAAGGCACCAATCACACAAGCACACAAGCCTTTATTAAAAGCAAAGTATGTTTCAGAGGGGACATGGATCTCTCTCCATGAGCGGGGAGGGCCATTAAAAGCAAAAGACGTCCCCAGAAGAGTGGAGATGGGTCTTTCCTGCGGAATGGGAAAGACCAAGACCCAGAACTTTCTTAATAGCTCAATCCATTGGCATCTAGTCAATTCCAACACATAGTGACCCCCCACTGGGTTTCTTCCAAGGCAGTAAATCTTTATAAAAGTAGATTGCCCCATTTTCCTTCCATAGCCGGCTGGTGGATTTGAACCACAAACCTTCTGGTTAGCAGTCAAATGCCTTCGGCACTAAGCCACCAGAGCTCCTTTTTTCTTTTTCTTAGAAATTTTATTATGTGATCTGAGTGAACGTTTACAGAGTAAATTCATTTTCCATACAGCAGTTCATACATATTTTGTTTCATGACATTGGCTGCAACTCCCTGTGCAAACACTGCCCTTCTGTTTTCCCAGGATTGATGGCTCCAAGGAATGTATCAACCTGATGTAAATGTTTACCCCATCTGCCCATCTATTGTTTGCATGGAAGCCATAGGAGTGAGTTCTGTTCCAGCCCTGAAGGGTAACTCAGACCTCCTTTTTCTTAACAGAAGTCACAAAGAGAGCACAGGATAAGGCAGCCCAGGGCAAGCTGGAGTGCTGGATTAGAGGAAGGAAGTCCCACTGATATGAGATCAGAAATGATTACAGAAAGGAAAAACCAGGGCTTTAAAGCAGTTCATTACAGTTGGATACGCTGCTGAGAATTTGCATTTCCCCCCAGATATACCAACTCAAAATCTACATATCAACAAGATTCCCTAGGTGATTCTTATAGGCTCCCAGGTAAAATACAGGTTTTCCATATTGTTGTTGTTGTTGTGTGCCATCAGTTGGACCGACTCATAGCAACCCCTCCTTGGGTTTCTGAGGCAGTATCACTATGGAAGTAAATTGCCCCATCTTCCTTCCGAGGAGTGACTGATGGGTTTGAACCGCCAGCCTTCTGGTTCACAGTCAAGTGCCTTAGGCCCTACGCTACCAGGGCTCCATGATTTTCCATGGGGAAAAGTAAACAAAAATAAAAACAAGGTCACTCCATCTGGTTTCAAGCCATATAAACCCTCCAACACTAAACCAAAGCAAAGGAGAATTGCCTTTCTACAGAACACACCAAAGCATGGCTTTGATATTTATTTCTCAATCGTTACCCCTGATGCTCACTTTAATCTAAAAAGGAAAAGCAAACAAAGTGGTATTTTGTGACAGGGCCAAAATTGTCTCAAGAGACAGCTCAAGGACTGTCTCATAATGCTGTAACATAAAACACCTCCTTTAGACGTGGGGTAATTTCCTGGGATAATTCGACTCAATGGTTAAGTTTGGGAAGGGCTGCATGATGGTGAGAGAGCCTTGTAGCCAAAGGCACTTGGTCCGCTTCCAGCCTCTGGTGCTTATTTGCTAGTTATTCAAAAAGCTTAATTTCTGAGTCTTAGTTTTCTTATCAACAAAATGGGAGTAATAAGTACTTTTAATAGTAAGTACTAAGGATTCTGGTAAGGGGGAGAGATAAACTATAAGTGGTTGGCACAATGTAGGCACTCAATAACAGCCGTTATTTATATAATGAATCCCTACTAAATATAGATGCTGTGTTACATGCTGTGGAGACACAAGATGAATGTTCTAGCTCCAAGTGGTAAAATTCCTTAATATGCTTCGTTTTCAAAATTCTTTTTGTACACCATCTTTTTCCTGCCTGCGAGGAATACAGGACAAAAAAAAAAATAAGCCAAAATTCTGGGTGCACCTAACATTTTTATGTACATTGCTTTATTTTAAAGTCTGCAATTTACAGATAAGAAAACCAACTTCAAACCCACTGCCCTTCAGTAGATTCCGACTCATAGCGATCCTATGTTGTTGTTGTTATGTGCCGTCGAGTCGGACCTGACTCATAGCGACCCCTCCTTGGGTTTCCGAGGCAGTATCACTACGGAAGTAGATTGCCCCATCTTCCTTCCGAGGAGTGGCTGGTGAGCGATCCTATAGGACAGAGTAGAACTGCTCCACAAGATTTTCAGGAGCTCTGGTGGCTAGTGCTTAAGGCATTTGACTGCTAACCAGAAGGTTGGCGGTTCAAACCCACCAGCCACTCCTCAGGAAGGAAGGTTAGGCAATCTAATCTACTTCCGCAGTGATACCGCCTCGGAAACCCAAGGAGAGGTTGCTATGAGTCGGATCCAACTCAACGGCAGTGAATAAATCTTTACCGAAGCAGAGTGCCACATCTTCCTCCTGCTGAAGGGCCAATGAGTTCAAACCTTTTGGTTAGCAGCCCAGCGCTCCAAACAAGCGTTGTTAATTAAGGCGCCCAAGCCACACAGCCGCCAAATAAATGGTAAGAAATAACACTAGCACCTGGGCACTTTCACAACCGGTCTAGCAGCCTTTCGCCACACCACCGCCACACTGAAGTGCTCTGGGGCTGGTTCTGGTCTGGGCATTTCCCCGCTCCCCGACTCCTCACTCACCACTACCGCGAGTCAGTGACTAGTCGTGCAGTTTTGCCTTCACCCTGCAGTGCGTGGTGGGTCTGGTTCTGGTCTGGGCACTCACAACTGGTGAGTGCCAGTTGTGGCCTTCGAATGTCGAGGGCAAATAAACTGCCTCCTAAGTAGAAGTCATTCTTGTCCTTTGCTCCCGAGGTGTCACTCTCCCCTCTACCCAAGTATGCCATCTTCCCTAACCCCTGCAGCGTCCGGGCGGACTCCCCCGGCCTCGCAGCATCTTTGCCTTGGCTTTCCCGCCCTCAGCGTGCGCAAGCAATGCTGGTCCCTGGGGGCCGGAGCCCAGACGGTCCAAAGGCTTTCTTCTGCGGCCCACCGCCTTGTTTTCATTGGATAGCATCAACTTTTCCCCGCACCCAAGCTTTTGGCTTCCTCACTGACTGGATCTTAACATTGTCCACCTCGACTGCCAGACACTGCCCCCCTTTCTTCCTCTAGTCGGCCCCCACCAGTTTTCTTCTATCTCTCACACTGCTCCCCCGCCCCGGGTCTAGGGGTAATGGGTGCACCTAGGTATGGTCCTACTGTTAAGGGCACTAGCCCCTCCTCTTGTCCCAACCCACCCACAGGGGCCCCTCCTCTACATCTCTGAGGCTCAGCTTTTCGTCACCAAACTTCCCCTCCCACCTAGGTCTCGTCCCCGCCTCCTCCACCCCCCAGCCTCCTTCCAGACGCCCTAGGCGCTCAGGCAAAGCCAGCTGCGCGTTGCGGGGGATGCGTTCCATGAGGGTTCTGCAGAATGCTCTGAGCCAGGCCGGCAGTCCCTGCCGGCGTGGGGGCTGGGGTCACCTAAGCCGGAGTCCTCTCCTTGGCGGGGGCGTCCGGCACCACCTCAGTGAGGCGGCGGCGCAGGGCAGGGAGATACCGCACAGCCACCAGCCGCAGCACCAAGATCAGTAAGGCTTGGGGGACCGGGGCTGGGGAGAGGATCGCTCCCACTCCCACTGTTGTCTCGAATCAGGAACGCACCTCTTCTCCCCATCTCTCTCCTCTCCTCTCCTCGTTTACTAGCCTGCGATGCCTTTTCCTTTAGATTTGGGGCTTTGGGTCCGCCATGCTCGGGTGGTAGGTAACATGCGGTCCATCTGGGAGGGTGTTTGGTCAGGCCAGTCCTCGGGATGGTGCCTCTCCAAGGTGCGTACTTAATGGGGGACGCAGTGGCGCGGAATGTTGCTTGATGCACGTGTCTGAGTGCAGGGTCGTGCCCAACGCCTCCTCACTCTCCCTCTCCTCCCTAGTCCTTGTGTATGTTTCAGGGGATACGTCGGTATGGAACAGCCTCCTGCCTCCGGCTCAGGTGTACTGTAGGTCTGTCTGTGTGGTGTCTGTGTTTCTGCGTGTCATCGGCGTGTAATGTGTGATGCGCGTGTATTATTGGTGCGTAGGTACGTGTATGTGTCGTTTGCGTATGTGTTGGGTGTGTGCGCAGTCAGGGCTCCCTAATTGATAGAACAGGGTTTTCACATTGGTTGTTGAATGGGGAGAATATTTGTAGTGGGAGGAAAAATCCTGAGATACAAAATTTCCCAACCAGAGCCAGTTAGAACCTTTACTTGAGCAGCTCAGGCTCTCTAATTTAAAAGATTGTTGGCACTTCTTCCCCCGGAGAGGCCAAACCTCTCTCACCACACTTGGTGGCAGAGCCTTTTTTGTCTAGGAGCTGAGCAGGAAATCTTGTCCTCCCCAGAACGCCAATACAGATACTACCGAAGTAGCCCCTGCCATACTATAACAGGAAAAGGAAATGAACCGTCTCCCATTATAGATATCTACCTGATGACACTCAGACATGCCCATTATAACTAAAGTAGCCAGAGTCAGAAGCCCTACCTCACCACCACTGCAGTCCCTGTACCAACAGGAACAGACCAGTAAGATTTAATTTATTATCGACAATAATTATGCTGTACTTTTCCATATCTCTTCTCAAGAAGTCAGAACATTTAAGTTCTTTCCCTGCTGTTCTACCCTCTACCCCAACTTCCTCCCAAGTAATCACCATGAGAGACAGAAATAGTGGTGGAATAAAGTAAAGGTTTAACCTCTGTTAGGGATTAAATTGTGTCCCCCCAAAAATGTGTCAACTCAGCTGAGCTCAGTGGTTTGGCAGTTGTGTGATGATGTAATTATTTCCCATGATGTGATCAGCCAATCAATTATAAGGGGATTAGGGTGGGATGCTCTGGTAGCTTAGTGGCTAAGGCACTTGACTGCTAACCAGAAGGCTGGCGGTTCAA
>NW_006922077.1:1420600-1427559 GCF_000298275.1 Orycteropus afer afer | reverse complement strand
AGGAAGATGGGGCAATCTACTTCCGTAGTGATACTGCCTTGGAAACCCAAGGAGGGGTCGCTATGAGTCAGATCTGACTCGATGGCAGTGAGTTTGGTTTTTGGTTTTTAGATAACTAAGACTTTGGTACCAGGAGTGGAGTGCTGCTCTAACAGATACCTAAAATGTAGAAGTGGTTTTGCAGTTGGGTAATGGGTAGAGGATGGAAGAATTTTAAGGTACCTCATGGTAAAAGCCTAGATTGCCTTGAAGAGACTGTTGGTGGAATTACGGATCTCAGAGGCAATTCTGGAGGGCTCAGATGAGGATAGCTGTAACACTGGAGACAGTGCAGATGGTGAGAAGCACTGGCAGAGTAATAGTGGCAGCAGAACCAGGAGACCAATGCAAGATGGCATTAAGAGCTCACTCATGAGCAAGAGAGCTGAATGCTTTTGGGCAGAAGGCTTCTTGGCAAAGTGGAGTGCCTCTGGGCACTTGTCAGTGGTTCTAGGCTTGTCAACCCATGGAGCTGAGCTCCTTCAAACCAAGGAGTGGTGTGCCTCCAGGCATTTATCAGTAGAACTAGACCTTTGTAACACTTGCCCAAGTAGGGCAGAAGCCAAGCCAGCCCAAGAGGTCTGAAGGGCCACAGGGTCAAGAGGCCAAGGAATCAGGAAGCAGAAGCTGAAGAGACCAGAAGCACAAGAAGCAGCGCTGCCTCAGCCTCAAAGGGTAGGGTCACAACCTACAGGGTCTCAAAGGGTGTGCCCATGGCCTCTGGGGTTTCAAAGGGTGGGGCCGCAGCCTCCTAGGTTTGAAAAAAGTCACCAGGTCGATTCTGAAGTGTGGGGCTGCTATTCTTGAGTGTGAGGGTAAGGGGCCAGACCCACTGCCCAAAGCTGAGGGGGCAGGGCTGCCATGCCCAAGGGGCAAAAGAATAGGGCCTGCCTGGGCCAAGGGAGGGAGCTCTGGTGGCATAGTGCCTAAGGCACTTGACTGCTAACCAGAAGGCTGGTAGTTCAAACCCATCAGCCCCTCCCCAGAAGGAAGGTTGGGCAATCTAATCTACTGTAGTGATACTGCCTCAGAAACCCAAGGAGGGGTTGCTATGATTCAGATCTGACTCGATGGCAGTGAGTTTGGTTTTGGTTTTTGGGCCAAGGGACTGGGGTTGCCACTCAGTTGGACTAGGAAAATGGAGCTACCTAATGCCCAGGGAGCAAAGTTGCCCTGCCAATGGTCCTGGAAGACAGAGCTGAAGCCCAGAGCTGAGGGGCCTTCACTGAGAATACAGAAAGCATGGCCAACACCATGTCTGCAGGACAGGCCGTTGCCTAGATGGTCTCAGAGACAGAGGATTATTTTCAAACCTTGAGAACTAATGTAAATAGTTTTGCTTTTTTTTTTTACTTGTTATCCCTTCTTTTCCTTCAGTTTCTCCCAGTTGTAATGGAAATATCTACCTTCTTCTGTTCTACCATTGTACTTTGGAAGCAGATAACTTATATTCTATATTCACAGATGAAGAGGAATTTTGTCCCAGGATGGAATTTGGACTTGGAGTTGATTTAAGACTTTTCAGATGATCTGATGGGTAAAAGTGTTTTGCTTGTGGCAAGAACATGAGTTTTGGGGGCCAAAGGGTGAAATGTCATGGATTGAATTGTGTCCTCCAAAAATACATGTCAACTCAGCTGGGCCATGATTTTCAGTGGTTTGGCAGTTACATGATGATGTAATCATCCCCATGATGTAATCAGCCAATCAATTGTAAGGGTATTAGGGCAGGATGGAACATCCTTACTCAAGTCATAGCCCTGATTCATTATAAAGGCAGCTTCCCTGGGCTGTGGCCTGTATCACCTTTTATCTTACAAGAGATAAAAGGAAAGAGAAGCAAGCAGAAAACGAGGGACCTCAGTACCACCAAGAAAGAAAAACTGAGATCATGTCCTTTAGACCCAGGTCCCTATGCTGAGGATCTCCTAGACCCATGGGAAGACTGATGCCAAACACATGCACGTCTCCAAGAGATATCAGGCCTGCAGATGTTGAAAGGAGACAAGGACATTTCACCAGAGCTGACAGAGAGAAAGCCTTCATCTAGAGCGGGCACCCTGAATTTGAACTTGTAGTTTTCTAAACTGTGAGAGAAAAAGTATCTGTTTGTTAAAGCCATCCACTTGTGCTATTTCTATCATAGTAGCACTGGATAGCTAAGACAACCTCACTCACTCACCATGGTGGGATGAGGAGCTAGAGATAACTCTGGATCTCTCTTATCCAGTGGAGTCAAGTGATGACAGGTGTTTTTATGGGACTCTGCCCCATCTCCTCTGTCTACTTGTGTTCTAGGAACCTCTTGGTAACAACTTTGGACTGGTGCTCCCTGAACAGAAGGGGCTGACAGCACTGGAGGAGGATGAGATGTGGGAGTGTGACAATATGAGAGGAAGGGGTTCCTATGTCTGGGGGCAAATGAGGACTGCAAAAAAAGCCCAGTTACTCAGAATATTGTTTATTTTATAATATTTAACTTTATTGGTTTTCTAATCATAAAAGAAAAACCAAGATAAATAATACACAGTATAACCAAAAATCAAATGCACTATAAAGAAGAAAATAAAGATCCCAGTATTAGAGATAACCAGTTAATACTGCTATATATATCCATATGTATCCCATGTGTGTGTATAATTTAACAAAAATAAAAAATGAGATCATAGTATTCATATTCTTTAATATGACTCTTTTCTGTTATATTAACAGCTTTTACTATCAATTAATACATGTGTTCACATACCTGCTGTTGTTGTTGTTGTTATGTGCCATCGAGTCAGACCTGACTCATAGCGACCCCTCCTTGGGTTTCTGAGACAATATCACTACAGAAGTAGATTGTCCAACCTTCCTTCCAAGGAGTGGCTGGTGGGTTTGAACCGCCAGCCTTCTGGTTAGCAGTCAAGTGCCTTAGGCACTATGCTACCAGCTCTCCCTGTTCATATATCTACTTACCTACTATATATATATGTATATATATAAAACATTGTCATTTTAAATGGCTGTCATTTTAAAAGCTTCCATTGTATGAGGTAGCATAACTTATTTAACCAATGTCAAGGTCGATTACTACATACTCTTTTATGCACTTGTTCAATTATTTCTTAGGATAATTCCAAAGAAAGCTTTCTCCCCAGAGACATCTGATGTCATATATAACCTTCTAGAGATATTCTATGCATCTCTCAGCAAATACATAATGATATTACCTTCCTTTTTTTATATACAATGATATCATACTATACACGTTGTTCTGCACCTTGCTTTTTTTCCCCTTAACATTCTATTTTAAATCAATCCATATCGGGGTCAAAGGGTATGCAATTTTTTAAGGCTTATGATATATTCAGTGGTATAGCATTATGTCTTCTCTTGCTTCTACTTCCAGGAACAAAGACCTGTCCTAAAAGTTTCCTATGTACTCTCCTTCTCAAGTTATCCCTCAGAATTAGATAGCTTTTCCCTCTCCTCCCTATGGGCAACCAGCCCCATTGTGACCATTGGATTTACCCAGAAACGGGAAAACTTCCCTCTCCTGGTGTTCCTCCTGGCCCAAAACACACACATGCCTGGTCCATAGCAAGGTTCTTGAGAGTCTTTTTATTTTTCAATGTATTCTTTCAATAGATAATGTATTCATATTGGTTCAAAATTCAAAATATACAAAAAGATACATACTGAAGTGTCCCTCTCACCCCTTTTGCCCAGTATCTACATCCTATCTCTAGAAATATCAGTGTGTATTAGTTTCTTATATATCCTTCCAGAAATATTTTGTGCCTGAATAAGCAAACCCATATTTTTCCCTTTTAATGTAAATAGTACTACACCATACATGTATTCTATGATTCATATCCTTTAGTCATATTACATTTTAGAAATCATTTCATATCAGTACTTAAATCACTCCCTCATCCTTTGTTTTAATAATGCATAATATTCCATTATATGAATATACTATAATTTATTTAACCAGTTCCTTACTGATGCACATTTAGGTCGTTTCCAATCTTTCCTGTTACTAACAGACCAATAAATAACTGTGAATGTGTTACTTTGTAGGTATGTGACTACCCCTGTAGGATAAATTCTTGGAAGTCAAATTTTTGAGTCAAAAGGCTTTGAAGGGTCTTAACCTCAACTAGCTGTCATATTTAGAAATGATTTGTTAAAATAATTCCTCTAAATCTGATAGCATATTAATAGGAGAACGCTTGAAGAGGAAGAAGTCTTCATTACCTTTAATTTCTGATGCTATGACAAGCCAGCCACTGGGGGAGATACTTAGGAGTATAGAAACTTTCTTAGTAATGCAACTTAGTGATTCTTTACTGAAGATCCACTGTGTGCTAGGAACTTTGCTTAATGCTAAGACAACAAAGATGTATAAAACACAGATACCTAACAGTGGAGCAAGGGAGATACTTCTGATAATAAGATGTGTTGTACCAGCAGCATAAGCAAAATGTGGAGATTTAGAGAACACTTCACAGAGTTAGGGATATTTGATCTAGACCATGAAGGATGAGCAGAATTGTGCTAGATGAAGAGTGTCATTCCATGAAGAAGTTGTAACATAAGTAAAGACCAGCAAACCCAAAAGTAAAGGCCATTTGGGGAACTGTGCATTACTTGGCATAAATGGTAGGTGGGGGCTTAGTGAGGACTAGGAAAGGAAAGTTGGTGTCAGGTTTTTTTTTCTTTTATTTTTGCAGTGTTCCCTCCCTTCCCCTCTCGCCCCTGGTAACCAACAAAGAAAGTTTCCTTCCATGTATAAATCTTTCCTTAACTTTTTACAATAATGAACTAATACAATACTGGTCTTTCTGAAATTGACTTATTTCACTCAGCATGATGTCCTCCAAGTTCATCCATGTTGCGCAGTGTTTTGCAGATTCTATATTATTATTTACTGTTGCATAGTATTCTGTTGTGTACTATAGTTTGGTTATCCATTCTTCTGTGATGGGCACCTAAATTTTCACCTTTTGGCTATTATAAATAGTGCTGAGATGAACATGGTGTGCATATATCTGTTCTTGTCCTGGCTCTCTCACTTTGTTAGGATATATACCTAGTAATAATGGGATTGCTGGATCAAATGGTATTTCTAATTCCAACTTTTTAAGGAATCACCATACTGCTTTCCACAGTGGTTCTATTATTTTACAGTCCCACCAGCAGATAAGAGTCCCAATCTTTCCCCATCCTCACTAGCATTTGTTATTTTCTGTCCTGTGGAACTTTTCTATTAGTGCTGGGGACAAGATGGTATCTCATTGTTTTGATTTGCATCTTTCACATGCCTAACGATTGTGAACATTTCTTCATGTGTTGGTTGGCTGCCTGAATATCCTCTTTGGTGAAGTGTCTATTCATGTCTTCTGCTCATTTTTTTCCCCCTAAATTTTTGTTGTGATTTGGGTGAAAGTTTACAGAGCAAATTCATTTTCCAGCAGTTCACGTACACTTTGTCTCATGACATTGACTACAGTTTACCCCAGTGCAACAGCACTCTTCCCACTTCCTCCCCATAGTTACCTCTTCCCTGTGTCCTTCCCTCTCATGCACTCTTGCTCCTTGAGCTGTTTCCCAGTGCATACTGTTCCCTTCTATTCTCCCATGACCGATCTCTCCAAGGAGTATATCTACTTAATGTAAATGTTCAGCTCATATGCCTGTCTTGTTTGGCTGGAAGCCACAGGAGTGGGTTCAATTCCAGACCTGAAGGGCAGCTAGGGGCTATAGTCACAGGGTTTCCACCAGGCTTTATCAGACCAGCAAACCTGGTCCCCCCCCCCCATTTTTTTTTATGATTTTGAGTTTTGTTCCACATCATTCTCCCATTCTGTCTAGGATCTCCTACATAGATCCCCTTCTGAGTGGTTGACAGTGGTAGCCGGGCACCATCTAGTTCTTCTGGTATCATAGTCATATAGGCTGAGAATTGCATGGTGTACCAGTTCTTTGGACTAATTGTTTCCATGCGTCTTTGGTTTTCTTCATTTTTCTTTGCTCTGGACGAGGAGAGACCCATCGTTGCATCTAGATGGCAACTTGCAAGGTTTTAAGATCCCATTTGCTACTCACCAAAGTAGGATGTGAAGCAATGTTTTTGTGCAGTATGTTATGCCAATTGAGTTTGATGTCCCCTGCGACCATAGTCCCAAGCCCACAGGTCCAACTACTCGTTCCCTCTGGGTGGCTGGCTGTGCTTCTGCCCATTTCTTAATTGATTGTCTTTTTGTTGTTGAGGTATTGGAGTTTTCTATAAGTTTTAGAGATAAGTACCTTGTCAGATATGTCATTGCAGAATATTTTTTCCCAATCTGTAGGTTCTCTTTTTACTTTTTTGGAGAAGTCTTTTTTGAAGCACATAAAAATTTAATTTTCAGAAGGTCCCATTCATCTACTTTATCTTCTGCTGCTTGTGCATTTTGAGTTAAACTTGACAGTCTATTTATGCTATGTTAGGGCCCCTAAATTTGTCCCTAATTTTTCCTTGAGGAACTTTATAGTTTTAGGTTTCAGATTTAAGTCTTTGATCCATCTGGAGTTAGTTTTTGTGTATGGTGTGAGGTACAGATCTTGTTTCATTTGTCTGCAAATGGATATTCAGTTTTGCCAGCACCATGTGTTTAAGAGACCATCTCTCCATTTAATGAGTTTCAGTCCTTTGTCAAAAATCAGCTGACCATAGGTGGATGGACCTATTTCTGAGTTCTCAATTCTGTTCTACTGGTCTATGTGTCTATCATTATACCAATACCAGGCTGTTTTGACTACTGTGGCTGTGTAGTAGGTTTTGAGATCTGGCAGTGTGAGACCTCCTAGTTTGTCCTTCTTCTTCAGTAGTGCTTTGCTTTTCCGAGGTCTCTTTCCTTTCTATATAAAATTAGTGATTGGTTTTTTCATAT